>NW_007726373.1:126091-150948 GCF_000696425.1 Galeopterus variegatus | reverse complement strand
CAGCCAGTGAGCGGGAACCGGTCTGTATGTGGGATCCGAACCCTCGGGCGGGAGCGCCGCCGCGCTTCCCAAGCGGCGCACTTATCCAGTGCGCCACCGGGCCGGCCCCTCCAGCCTCTCAATTTTTTTTTTTTTCCTTTTTGTCTTTTTTCGTGACCGGCAACGGATCGCAACCCTCAGTGTCACGCCCGTACTGGACCGGGGACCGGCAACGGGATCGCAACCCTCGGTGTTGCTCCCGTGCCTCGCTCAGCCAGTGAGCGGGAACCGGTCTGTATGTGGGATCCGAACCCTCGGGCGGGAGCGCCGCCGCGCTTCCCAAGCGGCGCACTTATCCAGTGCGCCACCGGGCCGGCCCCTCCAGCCTCTCAATTTTGCTGTGAACCTTAAACTGTTATAAAAAAAAAAAGTCTTAAAAAAAAAAAAGAAAAGAAAAAAAAATGTCATCTCTTTTTCCCACCTGAGGTAAAAGATCACATCCAAAGCATCGAGGTGACCCAGCTTCAGACATCTTGAAAGTGCTGCTCTATCTCAGGGGCTAGACACACTGCCTGGGCCTCACTATCACTCGCTTGCTCTGTGTGTAGCTTTCTTTCATGGCATCTGCAGCCAAAGGACATCAGCTCTTTTCTGTCCACCAGTGTGACAATGGCAGGGAGGAGGATGGTCAAAGTCTGAGCCAGTCCCACTTACTTCAAGCAAAAACCCTGCTACCCACCAAGACTGCAATATTTCATCATCATCTATAGAGACTAGATTCTATAATGAAAAATGATAATGCCTACATGTTTCACACTTTCATAAATATTGGCTTTGTTTTATGGTACAGAAAATTTATTTACTAATTCACAAATTATTTACATGTGGAATTCTGATTATTGACCTATGATATAAACAGGACAATGTAAGCTTAGTTAGCTAGAAAAGACCTGCCATCTCAGTACACAAGACTTGCAAATGCATGCGAGATGGTGTCGATTTTGTGCATGTTCTTGTGCGTCTTTGTTTAATTAGGCAGATGTCAGAAACTCATGTGTGCATCTTCATGCATGTTTGTCTAGGTAGGTGTAGGATGGAATACTCACATGTGCAGTGCCGTTTGGGCCTTGGCTGCCTCCTGTTTGGTGCTGTATCGAATCAGGGCAGTGCCCTGGGTTAGATTCAGATGGAATGTCAGCAGTGGGCCATGCTGCATGCAGATCGTTCTCAAGGTCGACCCATCAATCTAAGGAGTAACAACATTTGTGAAAATTGGAGGTGGGGTGGGAAAGGCAAATTTTAAGATGTTCAATGCACTAGGCTGACACCTACTGTGCCAATTCTACAAATAAAAAGTTGGTTGTTGACAACCAGCTACATAAGCATGTCAGTATATGTCACAAGTGACTTTTCAGGAAGGTGATGAAAAATAAACTTATCCAGGTATTAAGATTTGCTCTTATTAATCTCTTAAACTATGTTTTACATTAATCAGTTCTTCTAATACAAACATAGCCACCCCCATATTCATTTATTTATATACATGTACACATATACTCACTATTTTTCACAAGATAGAATAAGTGAACAGCTGGTTAGCTTGCCCAGGCTCCTTTCAAAACTATATCCCTTATTGCTTCTCATATCCTAACCATATTAGAACCACCACATTGTATGATGACTCTCAGAAGATATGAGGCACATATAGTTTGGAGGATGCCCATTTAAAACTCTTCACACTTCAGCAAACTGTCTACTAAATAAATAACCAGGGACTTTCAGCTGAGTTGATTTGATACGGAGATTAAGAGCTGACCTAGGGCTGGCTGGTTAGCTCAGTTGGTTAGAGCATGGTGTTGTAACATCAAGATCAAGGGTTCAAATCCCCATACGAGCCAGCCACCAAAAAAAGAGAGAGCTGACCCAGACGTTTCCTCATGTTAACTGCCTTTCTCAACATCTACCTTGAAATATGAGTCCTGTGATTTACTCCACTCAAATGGGTTCACTGGGCAAATAAATTTAGAAGATGTATTTCCCCACAGAGAATCATAATACATGTTAGCATATTAAAAAGTCCCATAATGAAGAAACCTGCTTAGTTTTGTTTAACCATGTGTATATTTCAAACATATTAGGCCAGAGACCTAATAATATGAGGGGTCTTCAAAAAGTTTATGGAAAGATTTGTATTATCTTTTCATTCTATTTTTCTATGAACTTTTTGAAGTACCCTAGTATGTCAAGAGAACACCCTAGAAAACGATGGCTTAGTAAAGTGCATGGATCCATGTATGAATTAAATGCTAGATAACGCATTCTATGTGTCAAAAAGAGTGAAGTGTAACAGACTCCTTATAACAAGGTATTGTAAAGGTTGTGCTTTCAAGTCCAGATGAAGGTCATGGGCTCAGTTTTGATGGGTACAAAAGGGTAATCACTTTTGAGTGCTCAACATAATGTTGTTGTAAATATGTCAGTTACTGAGCAACCGAGGTGCAAGGGAGGGTGGCGTGATGCAAATGAAACCCCACCACTGGGAAAACAACCCAGAGGGCATATTCTGATGATAGCAAATTAGAAACACCATCTACATTTGAAGAGGATAACAGACGGAAAATTAAAAGCAGTCATGTGGCATTTATAAGCTATGAAATTGACAGATTCTACTGCAGAGACAGATGGTTAATTAGTTATGAAGCATAAAAATGGTCAATACTAAACCATAGGTCTTGTTGGACAACTAACACAAAAACAGGTAATGTGTGTGTGTGTAAACCATCCCTTTCCCACTTGGTTCCAGATTCCAAAAAACATATAAGCATCTTTTTTTTTGGTTGCTGGTCACTATGGGGATCTGAATCTGTGACCTTAGTGGTACCAGGCTGCACTCAAACCAACTGAGCTAACTGGCTGGCCTCTATACTTTAGTTCTGCTAGGATTCACATTCTAACTATGTCTACACATCTGATGTCTATACAGCAAATTATCGAAGCTACTCAGAAATCACCAGATAACGCTGCCCCACTCTCACTGTTTTATAAAGTACATGTGTTACCACCACCTTGAAGGCAGGTGTAGAGCCATGGGGCCAGCAGCGCCCCTTCAGAAGCAGGCTATGAACCTTGTGTGGGGAGGGGAGACCCATCTCCTGCAGGCAGGACCTCTTTGCAGTGACCACTGCCAACCTCCCACATCTGAGTTTCCTTCTCTCTTAATACAATCGAGTCCTATCTGGAAAATCACAAGAAATCACTGTTACCTGTGGAGTGAGATTGTGAAGAACCAGCCAGTAACTAGGACGAACTGAGCCACCATCACTCCAGGTAGAGGCTATAAGCAACCAGAAAAAGGATTAGGAAGAACAATCAAAAAATTCAAGAAAGCCAGGAGGCAGAAACATTTTCATGTAGCCCACATTTCTTCTCTCTTTTTATAAACTGTCTCTTACTTCTTTTCTACTAGTCCTTGACGCCTACACTTGCTTATGCCTTATTTGCAAGACAATATTTTCTTCCCAGTGTTCTCACCCTACTATTCATGACTTTTACTCCATCTTTCCCTTGGGAGTCCTTGGGTCCCTTTTCCTTATTCTGACTAGAATTTTCCACTGGAGATACTTTTTGCTCTACCAGACAACCATGACTTCCTCTCTTGTGAAGACCTCTTCATGTCTTCACCATCTGCGTTAACATAAGCCCCTACGGACAAGCAATGGTGCTCCTCTAGGAAGACGTTCCTCACCTGAGGCAAGCCGTGAGTCCTGTGTCCCCCACCCCCTGACTGATCGGGGTGCTGTGCTGCTCCAGGGAGATGACGGCTTGGGGTTGGTCAGACCAGGAGGTGGGCGGGGCAGCGGTGTAGTGTTCCTGGAGGAAATATGGTTTTTCCACATCTTGTTGGAGAGATGAGTGGGGTTGTGTCCTATGGGATCTGGGGACCATGTTGATTTGTAATCAGGGAACTTTGCTATAAAAAGAAAAAGTTAAGGAAGGAATAAGGTTAGGTGGGTCATTTTTGTTGGCAAATATACATAAATTCTGTCTACACACACATTAACAATACACATTTATATTCTAAAAATTAATAGTATGTGAACATTTTAAAAGTAGCAATACAAAGTAAAATTGTTCTTTGAGCTTACTGAATATAAAATTTCAGTGACTTTGAATTGACAAAATTATCATATGAACTAAAGATTTAGTAATGAATTCTCTACTGCTTTCTTAGCTAAAAACAACTTAAAGGGGAAGACAAATTCAAGGAGAAAGTTATTCCTAAAGCCATCAGATGTATACACAGTTAGAATGTGAATCCTAGCAGAACTAAAGTACTCTATAAGTACTCACTGACTGAATGGAAACTACATTGGAAAATTATACTTTTCCTGTGCTTTGATCCAGCATATTAAATATCAACATTCAAGCAGATTTTTAATGAACAATCAACAAATACTAAAGGCTTATTATGCTTACAGCAATAAATTAGTGCTATGGGCAATATAAATAATTATTATCAAGAACCTCAAGTTCAGATGGGAAGACAGAGCAGATGTACAGCAGAATTGGTAAGCCCAGCAACATCATGTATGTCAATACACAGAGGAGAAAGGGAATGCTGGGCTGCTAGCAAAGGGCTTTGCAAAGGCAGGTCTTGAAGGATTTACATAAACAGATGGGCTGAGAGAAACCGGAAAATGTAAACCAAGGTTCAATATAAACTCACCCTAGACTGAATTTGCCCTCCTCCAATTTTGGTTGAATAACATTTCACAGAGGCGGAAAGGTAAAGGAGGCCACAAAGGTAGACTATGGGTTGATTAAGAAAATGCTAACAGGAGGGGCTGGCTGGTTAGCTCAGGAGAGCACGGTGCTGATAACACCATCATCAAGGGTTCCGATCCCCTTACCGGCCAGCTGCCAAAAAACAAATATAGGGTTGGTTTTAGACAAGTCTGAGGTGATTCTTGGGCTATCTTTCAGGTGAATGTCCAATTTTAAGAAAAAGATACACAGCTCAACCTGAGATATAGGCACTGACAGGAGTAAGATTTGGGTGAAAATAAGTTTTCACATGTAAAGGCAGCATGGAATATTGAGGTGCCTCCTTTACACACTGGCTCGGACCTGAGGCAAATTACACCAGCTCTTTGAATTTCAGTTCTTTATCCACAAAATGGGGATAACAGGACCTACTCTTAGCCTTTGGTGAAGGTAAAATAAGAATTCACACTGCAGTTTAGCATGATGCTTGGCCTGCAGGAGCATTCCATAAGTAGTAGGTTGTTGCAGTGCTGATATGACACAGAGGTGGAAAGAAAAAGAAGAAAGTCTGTAGCCCATTAACCTACAGTGTCTTAGACGGTAGCTAAGGATTTACTTTATCTATTTTTGCCTGGACAAAGCACAGAAGTCTTAATGACTTTAATGGCTCAAGGTCCAACTTTTGCAAAACCAAGGTGCCGATTACTAATGATTTGTCTACCAATCTGTAAGGCACAGTGCTGAGTGACTGACTTCAAAGTCTTTATTATATCCATTAACTTTTCCATTCTCTAATGTCTTTCAAAAACACAACGAACTCAACAAACATTCTTGGTAAAATTAAGGTCCTCTTAATTGAGTCCTCTTTTTAACTTTGGCCGTGTACCCTTAGCCTTCGTCTATAAGTGGAAGGATTTTTGGAGAAAAGCAAGCTATAAATGGCTGCCTTAGGAATAACCAGGACTTAGGTTCTTCCTATGACTCTTGATTTATTGGCAAGCTGGTTAAAAGAGAAGTGTTTCTGTCATCAGGACATGACCTGCCCTTTGAACGCCCCCAGCTCCCTGTGATTCTGTCACCATCGGCCTTGTCCCAAAGCTCTGTCTCATCTCCCTGTGTGAGACCAGAAGCTCCCTCAAGGACATGGCAAATATAAAAGTTGTGCTTCCATCTATGCTGACCTGTGCTATCCAACTTCTGTTAAAGCAGTCGTTAACAAATAAATTTCCCTTATGTAAGAAAAATGTGGTATATATACACAATGGAATACTACTCAGCCATAAAAAAGAATGAAATTTTGCCATGTGCAGCAACATGGATGGATGAGTCTAGAGAAAATTGTTAAGTGAAATAAGCCAGATAAGGAAAGAGAAATACCACATTCTCAGTTATAACTGGGTGCGTGGGTAGGTGGAAGGAAGATAGGGAAGAAAAGGGAGGGAAAGGAATAGAGGGTGGAAGAAATGGACCTAAACAATTCCTTGAACTTTCAAGATTACTAGAGACGAGGGTGAGGTGGGTGGGTGCTGGAGGGGATAGGTTGGGTAAAGGGCATAAAGATAAACCATGATTTGTAATAATAATATGCTTATAATAAATAACATTAAAAAAAATTCCCTTTATAAAAGGGAACCTGATGGAAAAGTGCTAATCTAAGGGAAACAAACAGGTTACAGTTGTACCTGAAGTGCTATGAACGTTGGTAAAGGAGTTGTCAGAGGCACTGTAGGGCCAGGCACCAGGTGAAGGCAGCGAGGTGTTGAGGGAAGAATTAGACCCTTGGGTAACAAAAAAAGAACAAGAAAAAAATACTGAAGATAAATGTCAGGATAACTAGTGAAACCTTGAGAATATTTTATTTATACCTCAATAGAAGGGAGAACAAAAAATAAATGTGAGAAGCAATATTCTTATATTTTCTGATTAAACTATTAGGTACCAGCAAGTACAAATGAAGCCACAGACTGACAGCTATGAAAATATTGGGTATTAAAGACACACAAGTGATGCTTCACTCATTTACCTGTGGTGTTATCCCGCAGCAGTTGGTGGTCAGTATCTACAATGGGAGATGTGGCTGTACCCCCCAGCACACTTCCTGGGGTGACATAGGGGTCAGATTCAGGGTCAATGTTTTGGATACCTTTCCATGGCACTCCTGGTTGGAATTCTAAGACAGGAGAACAAACATTAGAGGTAGGAGGTTGTTCAAGAAATGGGTCTGTGAAAAATCTAAATACTCAATCTACTGTCTCAGATTTTCATCATGACAGTAAAAAAAAAAAAAAAAAAAAAAAAAAAAAATCAGTCTGAACATGTACTCTTGCCAATAGCATCTTTGTGTTATCACATATTGTCTGTCTGTGGTAGTGAACTTGATGCTATAGTTAATTCATCAAGGTCTGGCTTTGGTTCCTGATCTGCCTGTTCTCAGGGGAATTCAGGCCTGAAGGCAAGGAAAACAGGAGTAAGGTGAACTGTTCAGCCATCTAGGCCAAGAACAGGGAGAAAATCTGGGCTGGAGATCAGTGACCTTTTCCATTTTCTTCATTGGATACTGGCCAAGACCCACAAAAGAAAACACGGCACAGTATACATGTACAGAAAGAGGTCTAGAAGGACATATACTGTACCATATTTATGGAATTACTGATTTTTATTTTTGCTTTACTAAATTTTCTACAATAAAAATATATTACTATGTCCAAACAGAGAGAGACAGAGAAAAAATGAACAGTCTCATTGCACTCACTACTGCATACCTGGAACCTAAATGATAATATTTACCTAATGAATAAATGAATCAATTCAACACACTTCTTTTTTTTTTTTTTCCTTTTTGTCTTTTTTTGTGACCGGCAGCGGATCGCAACCCTCAGTGTCGCGCCCGTACTGGAGCGGGACCGGCAACGGGATCGCAACCCTCGGTGTTGCGCCCGCATCTCGCTCAGCCAGTGAGCGGCCGGTCTATATGTGGGATCCAAACCCTCGGCGGGAGCGCCACTGCACTCCCAAGCAGCGCACTGTAGCAGTGCGCCACCGGGCCAGCCCAATTCAACACACTTCTAAAGAACCCATGTTCCAAGGTATCCTATGCACAGATGAATGCTAAGTCCCAGCTATAACATCACCTTCCTTTATCCCCAGATTCCCCATTAATGACAATTTTCTGTCTTCCCATAGCACATATTTGGCTTTCATCAGACAGTAATTAGTGAATGAAAAAATGAAAGCAAGTGCTTTAGTAAAGAGGGTCACAAAAGCGATGTGTTCAGAACCTGGAATTAACAATTAAAAAACAAATGCTATCCCAGAAAAAGCATTTCCTGGACAATACCTGGAGGCCAACTGGCATTGCTGGATTTACTTCCAATTTTATTTGTTGGTGGAGATTTGGCAGGTAACCAGCTATCACCAGCAGGACCCGTATGGCTACCCAGTGTGTCACCAGGGATGATATCAAACTGGTTGTATGGTGACCCTCCTCGGGTCTTACCAGGGGCCACTATAGCGCCTGAGAAAAGAGAGAGGAAATTAATTTATCCAGAAATAACTTCTATGAACAGAACTTGTCTATCTTTTATCAGAGGAACTCAAACAAATACAATATTCTCAAGCTTATGGAGTAAAAAAATCACTGAAATAAGTGGGTGATTTTGAGACTCAGCATATAATTAATAAATAAGCAGTATGACCGTGAACAATTCATTTCATTTCTCTGAGCCTCTCTGTTTCTTAAGTAGGCACACAGGACTGTTCTCAGTCTTGGATGTTCCTTTCAGATTTAAAATTCCACGGTCTTATGAAATTAACAAAATGTTCACAAACTGCAAGTCATAACATTAACCCCACAGTTTCTATGCTAATGACTCAAGAGTGAGAAATGGGAAAAATATTGAACAGTTTGCAGCACATGAGAGGGTTTTTAAACTACATTTTTACTGCTGCTACCCAGCCAAGTTCTTAAGTGCTGATCAGCCCTAGATTAGCTGGAAGCAGCAGTGTAAAAAGAGAGTCCACTAGAAAGAAAAGCATGTGCAATTGCTTTAAATTCCAAGGCAGTGAGACAGAATTCTTGCCTAGTCTTTGCCAGCACAAGACCAGCTACGAACTTTGCAGCTCTGAGATCCATGGCCTCACACACAAGAAACAGCAAATCCTTTGTATCTGCTTTCCTGGGAGTGTTTCAGTGGTTTTTTTGGTGCCCCCTTCATGCATTTTATATGCTACAGGGCAGGAAAAAAATTAGAAACTTAAAATTCCCTTAAACTAGCAAAAACGCACTTAAAGTAAAATTTTAGGCATCTGTGAGATACCATACTACTTATTTCTCTTACATACTGTATTGTGTCACTTGATCCGTTCTTGGGATGCTACTTATGAGGAGATAAAATTACTTCCAAGGTAATGTAATAAAATATTTGTGTAAATATTGATTAAAATATTCTGTTTGGTTTGGCCTAACAGGAGTATTACCAAAACTGTTTCCAAGCTTGGCTATGAGGACATTTGCTTTTCTTGAGCCACTGACAGAAATTTGGCTTAGGAGCACATTACAGTGAAGCAGTGAAAAATGAAAAGCTCAATTACGTTGGAGATTGCTAAGAAAATGGGGAAAACACTATAAGCTCTAAAAAGGGAAGTAGATATTTTACCTTTGAAATATACTCTCACATACCATTTCATATTTACTATGAGGCACTTATCTCTTTGGGGACAAGGGGATCCAGTGAGTCATCAGCTTAAGGAAGCAGTGAGAGTACCTAAAGCTACAGATGACCCTGGGCTTGGATAATTCAGTCCATATACAGATTTTATAATTTCAATAAATCATTCTTGATTTCATGTCACAAAATCAAATGATAATGCTTAGGGTTAGCAGGCAGAGAGCTCCATATGGCTACCTCACAAGCTTCCCTGATGGGCTTATTAAAGAGTGGTTCATAAAGGAAACCTGAAAGGCTTCAGACTGAATGACTTGACTGGAGCTGAGGCCTGACAGAGAGTTACAGCAGGAACAGCCAGACACCTATTTATACTTGGTTCTTAGGGATACAGTGGAGTCCAAGTGAATCACTGTCAAACGAAACAAACATTGAAACAAAGGCTAAAGAACGGTTGTTCTGAGAGACCTTTTATCTGTTTTACACGGAAACAGAGAAGCCCTTACAGAGAATTATGGAGAGGAAGGGCTGGCTCACATTCATAACCAAAGCTTACAAGGACTTCAAATGCTATCTTACATACACGATAATTCACAAAGAACAAGAAAGCTTTGTGAAAAGTTCAAATCTCATGTATTTTGATCTATTAAGTCATCTTTTGGAGATTAAAGGACAAGAATTTTTTTTAAAGCTGATGAACTTAATATGGTTCAAATAATCAACAAGACATATATTTGTTGTGACCTCCCACCCCATAAAAAAACAAACCTTGGGCCGGCCCGGTGGCGCACTGGAGAGTGCACCGCTTGGGAGCGCAGTGGCGCTCCCACCGAGGGTTCGGATCCCATGTGGAGACCGGTTCCCACTCACTGGCTGAGCGCGGTGTGGGTGCAACACCGAGGGTTGCGATCCCGTTGCCGGTCCCCGGTACGGGCACAACACCGAGGGTTGCGATCCCGTTACCGGTCAGTAAAAAAGACAAAAAGGAAAAAAAACCCAAAAAAACAAAAAAAACAAACCTTAATAACCTGGTTCTGTTCTCTCAGTCAGTTTACTAGGGTTTCACCCTAATAGATGCCCAAGTTCACTCAATCCCATGGCAGGTGGGAAATTCTGCTCTCCTTACTTAGAACTAGCACTTTAAATTCCTTATAATTTTTTTTTTTTGTCTTTTTTTTTGAGACCAGCCGCACCACGCTCAGCCAGTGAGCGCACCCGGCCATCCCTATATAGGATCTGAACCCGTGGCGGGAGCGCTACTGCGCTCCCAGCGCCACACTCTCCCAAGTGAGCCACGGGCTCGGCCCAAAATTCCTTATAATTTGAAATACACACAACCTCAAACTTCCTCTTAAAGGTGATCATAAAATTTGGGGGAAAAAATAGACTCATCAAGAAAAAGCTAAAGATCTGTGCTTCAAAATAATCTTATAGGATGTTTCATCACGGCCTGAGGGTCAGAATGGCTCCAACTCATAATGCTTTGCTTGCTCTTACCATTTTTGTGCATATTGGCTTCCTGTGTGGCCACAGAGGGCAGTCCCTCCATCATGGAGGTCCACTGTTTAAAGCGAGACTCAGTTCCAGCCTCTTTCCCACCAACCATGCCATAGTCCATGCCACCAGAGCTGAAACCTGAAATGGAGAACCACATTTTATGTCTTTCTACAAATTTCTAGTATCAATAACCAAGAGTTCCGAGGCAGAACCCATGAATGCTTTCATTTGTTACTCAAAGACTAATTCAGAAAGTCTCTCCACTGAGGAACAGATATTTCAATTCAAATCTCTGATCTTGGCTCTTGCTTGCTATAAAAAGAGACAATTCTTTGTTAAGGTATAAAAATATGTACAGCTGCCATCTGATTAGGTCCATCTCAGTGCACTCATGCGCTCACTTTTTCATGTAGCAGACATTTATTTCAGGCAGCATGCTGAGGCCAGCCATTCTGCAACTGAAATGGCGAAGACTACACATCCAACCAAAATTGTCCAACAGTAGCGCCAGGGTTGATCAGAACATCTGGGGGAGAAAAGGCTTTGCAGAAGGAACATGTGATCTGGGGCCTAGAGCATGTATTCGGGCAAGCCAGGGAAATCAAGCACAAAGCTCTGACTCATGACAATCAAGTGTGTTTAGGAAATGGTGAGTGGTTCAATGTGACCCCAATGTCTAGCTACCTATGGAATGAAGTGTGGTAGAGTGGCAGGGGATGGGGGGAAATGAAGAGTCATGCTGTGCAGGGTCTTTATATAATCAGGCCAAAGAGCTGGGACCTTTTTCTCTCCAAGATGGGAGATAAAGAAAATTTTAAGCAAGTAAGTGAGAGATAACTAGGTTTGTATTTTACAAAGAGAACTGGCAGTGTGAGAATGAGGTCAATGGAGGTCAGAGTAGAATCCAAGAGAGCAATTTGAAAGTAGTTTTTACACAACGAGGAGTTAGTGAGCGGTTCTGAGTTCATTTGCCATAAGCCCCAGGTAAACCTCAGGTGTCAGGCTCTTAGCAAGAGTCTTGGTGGGTAATGTTTTGCCATAACACAGAGCTGGAGAGATGAAAGTCACACATGAGAGGCTTGTTGATGGAATCTCACAGGGTCCACCATCTATTTGGGTCAGAATGTATCTAACACTTCTTCAAACTGACTCTCAAAAAAGTGAAAGACTAAAACAAACAAATAAAAAGAGGGAGGGGAAGAATAATGAATAATCACAGAAAAATGAGAATGAGCCACAGTAAGTATAAAACAGCACAAGTGCAGGCATCCCAGGGAGGAGAGTAAGGTTCCCATCACATCAAAGCTAAGATGGCCTGCAGGATCTGAAAGCCAATCTACTCGTACCCAAGGTGTGTAACCTTGGCCAGGCCAGACTCCACACTGCTCCCATTTTGCCTTCCTACCATCCTGGTGGTGCCTTATTGGTCTTCAGGTTCCATTTATCCAAATCCCACTGGGGGCCCAGGTCATGTCTTTTTCTCCCCTGTGCTTTTATCCTAGTTGTCTTGGATAGTTTTATAAGTATATAATAAGTCAAGTGGAACTCTAACACCTTCTTGACCTATGTTTAAAATGTTGTTATTTATATAAAGAACGCTGTTCCTTCACACTGTCTGTAACTGGACTTACTAGTTCAAGGGATTGCTTGGAGGGTAGGGGTAGAGTTGGGGAGCAGAAATCCTTGGAATGAAATGGGAATGTTTCAAACTTAATAACTGTTTAATTTATATTTATGTTTATTTACGTATTTGGTGGCTGCACTATGTTCTAACCAACTGAGCTAACTGGCGGGCCAAACTTTTCTTTTTTTGGCGGCTGGCCAGTACAGGGATCTAAACCCTCAACCTTGGTGTTATAAGGTGGTGCTCTAACCAACGGAGCTAACCAGCCAGTCCTTTAAATGATTTTCTTAAAAAAAGGAGTTTAAGATTTTTTTTTCTTTTGCTCTACGTAGCAGAAACAAAATGAGATTGGAGGACAGGGAGGATGAAAGGAACAAGGGCTTTCTCAGACATCAGCTTTAATGGTCTAAGCAGGCTGCTCCCTGGGCAAACCACTCTTCTGCCTTTGAGAAAGAAAACCAGGCCAATGTGAAAGCTCAGTTCCAATCATCTAAAAAGAACTTTGAAAATAACCTAAGATTCTGGCAAAGATTGAAAAGATGCAAGGATTAGTCAAAAGATAAGAAACCATTCCTTATACATAAATTTTCTAAAAACTCATAGTGAATTAAAGTTATTTAATTTCAGCTGCTTAAGATTTTTTTTGTGTGACACATGAAATGCAGAAAATTAAGAGTTATAAATTTTACAAGAGGGAAGAATTTAAGCAGCTCCACCTGAACCTTAGATGAAGTAGGCGTCTTTCTCATTAGAAACTTGGGGATCAAGTGCCACCACAATATGGTAGCACATAACTACATTACCAGGTTCGGTAAGGAAAAAAATTGAAGGAGGAAGGGGGAGAATAGGAGATGAAATTGCCTTGAAAGGGTCAATCTATAAACCCAAGCCTATAAGAGGAAACATCCATGCAAAACTACATCACGTTTTCTTTCTGTTTTTGTTTTTGCTGGCAGTACAAGGAATATATTTTGGCAGTACAAGTATAATTTTTTTCAGTGTCACACTGTAAACGGTGTGACACTAGGATATGGAATGTGCCCAGTGAATCTTCAGAGAAGAAATCCCGGGGCACTGTGAGCTGTCATACCTCTAAACCCAGGAAAATACTGACTTCACTGTACTTGTCACTTCATCAAAACCAAACTTATTCAGTCCAGCAAGTGGATTTCCTGTAATTCTCCAGCTCACAAAGACAGAGCTTTAACTCAAATCAAACTAGCCATTTAGTTCAGTTCAATGAATATTTATGGACAGCCTAACTTGTGCCAGGCTCTGTGTTAGGAGCTGAGGTACAGGAGAGATAAGACATGCCCCTTGCCTTCCCTGGGACTCATTTCACCAGTACACCCCTTGTACACCTGTCTTATCATTCTTGCAAGTACAACCCTTTTCCTACCTTATCTGGCCTTGCCAGAATTACTCTCTCCTGCCTCCACACATCCTAATTCATCCTCTATTCATCACTACTATTTGGCTCAGTTCTTATAATCTCGAGGAAACCCTCTCAAATTAACTTGTCCTTACACTGATCACAACTTCACTTCCTTTGTCTACACAGTTCTCTATTTTCTGCTACTCCTTTTGCTGTAGATTTTTTTAAAAACCACTGCTTTTGTAATAATTACAACAAAGGATAAATTATAAAGAAAACAAATCACCCATAATTGCCCATCTTAACACACCAGTTCTAATCCATGTCCAACTGTACACCTGATATCAACACAATCATAATCCCAGTATAGATAAAAGTTACTCTTCTGTCATTTTTAGAATCCCCAATATTCACAGCTCTACTTTTCACTGGGTATACTACCACTCAGACATTTGTAAATATTACAAATTTTAAACATAAGTAATATTTTATTGGAAATGCATTTTCTGAATTAGATATCCATGGATAACTAAGATTCATAACTAAAATGAGACACAGTTCACTCCACTCTGTTCCTATTTTTTTTTTACAATTTTTGTAGGCAAAAAGCACTAGAAATCCTACTCATATAAATAAGTAACTGGAAACAGGAGTCGTTATAACATCACTTAATTCTCTGAATTCCTTTTTAGATATGTTCTTCCCCTTTACCCAATAACACGGGTAGTAAAACAATTTTTAGATAAGTCATTATCAATTGACAATTCAATTAGGTATATTTTCCACTTTTCAGAAAAAAAAGTATTAGAAACCATCTATTTTACAAAAGAATCAGTAAGAATTAGTTGCACAGTCATTTGTCATTCAAAGTTTTAATTTTGAGAAAATGTAACAAAAGAGGCTTTACTGAGACATTAAAAAACTTATTCAGTCCAGCAAGTGGCTACTTGCTACTCTTTCACCTAGAGATATCTTTTCTTAGTTTGATAAACTCAGCATTAGAAAAACTGAAATATTATTCATTTTATTACATATTTGACATTTAATTTTGGGGGAAATTTTTAACCTCTTGTATATGCTTTAGATATATTTTCATCAAAATCTTATAGCCTCAGGGCCGGCCCGGTGGCGCACTGCTGCAGTGCGCCACTTGGGAGCGCGGCGGCACTCCCGCCGAGGGTTCGGATCCCACATGCAGACCAGTTCCCACTCACTGGCTGAGCGAGGTACGGGTGCAGCACTGCTCCCGCCGAGGGTTCGGATCCCACATGCAGACCAGTTCCCGCTCACTGGCTGAGCGAGGTACGGGTGCAGCACTGAGGGTTGCGATCCCGTTGCCGGTCCCGGCCCGGTGCGGGCGCGACACTGAGGGTTGCGATCCGTTGCCGGACACGAAAAAAGACAAAAAGGAAAAAAAAAAAAATCTTATAGCCCACTGAGGGTTGCGATCCGTTGCCGGACACGAAAAAAGACAAAAAGGAAAAAAAAATAAAATCTTATAGCTTCAGATTTAGTTTATTCAAAACAGGCAGCCAAATCAAGCTTACTTTCATTCCTAAAATATATTTTTCAATTCAAAAAAATGTGGTAATGTGAATTAAGGAAAACTAAACTGAAATAAATGCCAAAAGTGTCTTATAAGGCGGATTATAAACTGTCATGTCACAATTAAAAGGATAAAGACCTAATAAAATTATTATTTAATAAGTTATCAAATGTAAAGACTAGTTAATAAGTCAATATGTTTTTCTCATTACTTTAGAATATAATAAATAGTTCAAATTACAAGTTATTTATGAAAGGGGAGTATGAACAAAAACATGAAGTTTCTTCAATAAATGTGCATATACGTGTACACGGAACTCTGATCCTTCAGCTGTTAGAAATAATTAGGAATCAAGCAGAACAATCGCAAATAACCATCTAATAAGACATCATAATGATAATTTCCTATGTATTTAATAAATGGGAAATATATATGCTGCTAAAAAATAAGACTCACAGTCGACATATAATTTAACTTTTTAATAAGAATATTAAAATATAAATTTAATATAAAATATTAAAGATGTTACAAGGACTGCCACTGGAATAAATACATCAATTTTAAGTTTTTGCCCAGCCTAAAGGAAATGACATAAAAGTTTTTTCTTGGGCTTTACCTAATGCATCCTCCTGAAATGCATATTTAAAAGGATCTTTGTCACTAACTTATACTGCTCAAGCTGTTGGAAGGTGGTTTTCTTTCCACCTAATGACATGCCCCAGGGATGAGTGTGGAGAAGAGCTGAAAAGAAGTGTGTGCATTTAAAGATGTGAAAAAGCTGCTTCTGCTTTTCAGATACTCTTCCTTTTGCACTGACTGGACTCTACCTAGGGAAGCATCCACTCTTTGACAAAAGGGGGTAGATGAAGCAAGTTGTCCTGCTTTATTATCACATACTGTGTCTAAATTCAGAACAACTCAACACATGCCAAAATACCCAGGTTCTTCCATCGAGCTCCATTCTTAACAGAAAACATGGCTAAGAAGGTGAAGGCTGGAAACCCAGTGATAAGGACCCCTTTTAAGAGTCATTAAGGGAGGCTCCCCTGTGCTTGGCACCCTGGAGTTCTACAGCCCAGATGAGCATGCCATAACAAGATGTAAGATGGGCGGAGAGCTTACCTTTCTTTTATGTCAAGTGGAAGAAAAGTTATTTCAAACTTAATTCAATTGTCAGACAAATCAATTTTAAGAAAGAGAACAGTAGGTGGAAGGTGAGGATCTGGAAATCAATTCCCTTAAACACCCAGGATCAAGGACACCTTAGTCTTTGCTCATCCATACACATGGTTGCCCCAGTACGAAGGTCATGGGATTGGAGCACAGATAGCAAGGCCATTTGTCCAAGATTACTTTGTCACATAGGAGCAGGGATTTCAGGTGTTCCCCAACTCTACTTTTTGAGTTTACATAGAATAGTACCTTCTTTACCAAAATAAATTCTAAATGTTGTCAGTCTGAGACAAAACTGCTTTCGTGTGTGGTGTCTTTTTAATTTTTATTTTTAAATCACTGTTGCTTCACTGATTGGATTCTGCTTACAGCATGTTCCCCAGTTCTGAAAGAGCTACGATTTGCCTGCCAAAAAATTCTTGATGAATGTCAAAGGTATAACCTTACTTGTGCTAATTCTATTTAAATCAGATGAATTTTTATCAATCTGCTTTATAATCTTAGTTCCTCATTTTTTCAAGAAGGTAATTTCATCAGTAGAGCTAAATACTTCAACTCGTACATATTTTTATAGATCATAACCTCAGCCATGTGTAGCACTCACATCATGTACAAATATTTAAACCGGCTTTTAAACATTCCTGGTGGTAGGAGAGCAGTTTGCCATTCATAAACTGCTGTGGAGCCAGAAGTTGGAGGCCTGTCTCTGCTATTTACTAACTGTATGGTGAGCTCTGGAAAACCATCAAAACTCATGAACCCCCAGATATACCACCTGTAAAACAGGCATGAGAATACTTATATCCCTTGTGTGGCTGCTCTAAAAATGGAGGGTAGTGCAGGTCCAACCCCTGCCACAGACTTAGACAGGCAGATCTTTAAAAAGGTAGTTATCATTACTAACAACTTACCAGAACCATATCCAGATATTGGCCCTTTGGTTTGAAGGTCTGGGAGCCCCACATTCAGTGTGTTGGGTACCATGTTGTCCAGATGTGGCTTGGGCCCAACAGGATGAGATGGTGAATGCTTCATGCTTGGCTGCCTCTGCTGCTGCTGTTGCTGCTGCTGCTGCTGCTGCTGGAGCGCGCTCACCATTCGAGCCAGCTGCAGGTGGGGGGTCCAAGCGAGGAGGAGGAGGAGGCCCAAGAGAATACGGACAAGTAATAAGCCAATGTCCTGAACACTTCGAACACTTCACAGGGAAAGACTGTGTATGATTCCTTTTTGCTATCAAAGAGGTTAAACTGAGACATATCCCTCGTACAGTGCACTAGAGAACCCTTCTGATCCCACCTACCTGCTGCTCTTGCTGCTGTCGCACAGCTTGAGAAATCTTTCTCTGGTTCTGTAACAACTGCTGCTGTTGCTGCTGCTGCAAGAGAAGCTGACATGCCTACAAAACAAGAATGAAAAAGAGAGAACCAAAGTTTCCTAAAGCTGACTTACTGAGAACACTGAAAGTCTTTGTGCAGTGAAGTACAGGTCCCTGAATCAAAAGTATCAATGAGGGAAGTACCACCAAGTTTCTGGTCTATTGATTACATTTACCTCCAGCTGAGCTGATATGTCAACTCTTAAGCACACTCAGTTGTTTGCATAAAAGTGTGAACTAGTACCCTTCAACTATAAAAAGTGGCAAAGATGCATGAAGCAAATCAAAGCTAAAGAAAAAAAAGCAAATGACCTTTTTAGCTATAGGAAGAAAATCTGCTACTTACCAATTGAAACTGGGGAATCTGTGGAAGCTGGCTCAACATGGCAATTTGTTGAGGAGATAACTGGGGCCCCACATTGAAAAGACCTGGACTCAGGCCACTGTTGGGAAACTGCTTGAGCATTGAGGCAGAAACCTAGCCCCCCCCCCAAAAAAAAAGAAAGAAAAAAAGAAAAGAAAGAAATTCTCAGAATTTATCAAGATAAAACATTTTTTTCTGTGAAAAGAATCTTGATGAATTTAAAGCAACCACTGCCAAATTTTTGCTTGAAAAATATTAAAAGACCGGGGGAAATGCACCAAAGTGTTAACAATGATTATCTCTGAGCAGTTAAATTATAAGCGCTTTTTAATTATCTTCTTAGACTTTCCAATTTTCTACAACAAAAATTATAAATTTTACAATCAGGAAAACAAGTTCAAGAAAAAATTTTGATGACAATATGGCTTATGTTTAACTGAGAAATTATACTGGAGATATGCCATAAAACAAAACATACCAAATTGCACAAAGCTAATAAATAAATGCTTATAAGGAAGTACTTTTGTTGTAAAAGTAGGAAAAACACATTAACTTGTAAATAAGAGAAGAGAAGTTTCAATTCATTACTTCTGATATCAAACATTTAGAGTTACAGAGGGCTAGTATAAAAGTGCTTGGACGGTCAACTGGCTCAGCTTGTTCCTTATCCTGGTTTTCAAGAGTGAGCTAGGCAAGACTGTGTGGGAAGCTCTGATGACAGATAAAAGGTTCAATCCCATCTTTGGACTGCTCGTCTAAGACACTGTAAATGAGTTCAATTGAGTCTCCCTGCATTCTCATCACCTGAACCCACTGGATCAGGTGGGGCCATGGAAAACAAACTTAAAGCACTCATGGAAGAGTGCTTCCATGAGTGGCAAGCAACATGCTGGTCAAGGGTTTAGCTCTAAACACAGACTGCCTGGACTTGTGTCCCAACTCTACTACTTCTAAGCAGTGTAACTCACAGCAAGTTATTTACTTAACATTTCTGACCCTTACTTATCTCCAAAACAGGAATAATAATACTCACTTCAGTGGGTTGTTTGAGGATTTTATGAGTTAATCCATGGCAAGTGCTAAGAAATGCACTCCGTAAATGTTCATATTATTCCACAGGCTGGTTCTTCAAACGTTGAGAAAATAATTACAGTTCCCTTGCATCTCATCTGCAGGCTAAATGTGATCACTTTCACTTGTATCTCAATCCATTTCTCAATGCAGACAGCCCAGAACAGAAAGCCATTTTCTATGGAAGTCTAACACTGTGTAGACCTAGTCATCCTCAACCATTTTGTTAAAAGCCATGCTTTTATTAACAATGCCTCAGACCTAATTTTCTCTAGCGATGACTTTATAACTCCCGATTCACCCACTAAGCTTAAAATTGATCAGAATCTACAATATTTTAAGATATATTTGTTCCCCCAAGTCATATTTAATATTTAATCCATGCAGCTGGGTTTTAAAATCTTATTAATTTATTTTTGGATTTGCACTTAGAACCTTCTATTTATCTTAATGTGCATGGCACATAGTAGATGCCTGATAAAGACCTATTACATGAATGAACCTCTTCCATATTTTAACTTTTTAAGAGTTCTTTTTGGTCCTCTTATTCCACTAATTCCCATTTTGTATTCCCCCACCTGCTCAATGACAAGAACACTGAACTTGACAGAGCTGAGGACAATCTAGTAGTATTTTACTAAAACCTTCTTTCCAGCATGAAACTAATCAGCCTGGGAATAGTCAGTCATTTACTAATCCACACAACTGTTTTAGCATTTAGCCAATATTTTTCCATCTTGTCCGAAACAAAGAGATACCCTGTCAAATGGCCCATAGAGATACAACAACTATATCATTCTTATAATCCAATATTTTTACCAATGGACGAAATGAGTTAAGTTAAAACTTAGCAAACTATGATTATTGATTACTATCACAAGTAATCAAAACCCATCTTTTGGCAGTCTGTCTAGATTCTTGCCTGGAATTGGCATTAAGTTCACCAGTCTTTAAGCCACTTTCCTTATTTCTCCTTTCAGAAACTGTTGAGAAAATGTCCCCCTTCTCCTTGCTTCCTTGTATGGGAGGAGTGCTTCTTTCCCATTTCCGATCTGAGGCTCCATGCAGAGGGACATCCATGTTTATCACAGCACTCCAGGCCTCTTTCTGCTTGCTGGCAGCAAGACTGTAAGGAGCCCCATTCCAGTTGCTCAGGGTTAAGTTTGGAATTCAGTATTAGGAAGCTCACATTCTCCAGGAGCATTCACTTTATTGGTGGTAAAGGGAATATTCTGACCCCAATATGCCTTCCTCTTTTGCCTTAAAAATTCAGAATTTGGGGAAGAAAGAGGGGTTGTCATTAAACTCCCCTAGAAGACTTCCAGCATTCCTCAAAGATCACGGACAGGGCTCTGCAGTTCTTTTCACAAATCATTTCTTTGCTGTAGAATTTATCTTGCCTTAGCACTTTTGGTTTGAACACCTTTCTTAACAGAAAAGAAAAAAGCAATAAAAATTTTACTTCCACTTTGTAATCAGTGGGAATAGTTCAAAGCAATTACTTCAAAGCAATGATTCCTTTTCCAGTCACCGAACCAAGATCTAAAATTTCTTTTAATCTACCTACTTTTTTGGAAGCCTCAGCTCATTTTGTGTTCTAATCCCCCAATGAACGTCTTGCATATATTCACCCTTGCTTTTACCCTTACTTTCCAATTTCTGAAAATGCCCCTGGATAAACAATTTATCAGGAAGTGTCCCCACTGGGTCTTCCTATTTCATCTTTCCTTAGCATCATGGTCAGAGTTAAAACCCTCAGTTTCCTAATACTTCTGAGCCACCATTTCTGCCACATTCTCAAGAATATATACCTATCTTTTCTTTGAGACCTAGTCTAGAAACACCTGGCCAAATTCAGGTTTCCCATACTGGGCTCACCAACTCATTTTCTTCCAAGATTTCAGTCACCTTCACTTAACCCATCAATTTCATCATTTTGGCAAGTATTCTGGCTTAAAATAACAGTTCTCCCAGCTGCTTCCTATTCTCTAAGAGATATTGAATATTACCAACCAATTAAAAAACTTGTTTGAATTTCTGTTTTAACTGTTGGACTCTTAGCAGATATGAGCACACCTCTACTCTGCATTTTGCCTCTGCACCAGTTCTATGGCCAGCATGAGGAACACACCCTCCACAATTTCCCCCAAACAATAACTCTTCTTCACCTCTCCTTTGAATTCATCCAAATGGTCACCAATGTGACTTAACTTATTGTCTTTGATATCATAATTCTAATCTCATTATAAAAAGAGTTTGGAGAGGGGGAGTATAGATACATCCTGTGCTATGCAAACCAATATTCCAAACCAGAGTCTTATATCTCACTATACCTCAACAATCTATGAAATCAGATATATTGCCTTCAGTGTGTATCTTAAAATTCATTTGATTTAGCAACTATACTTGGTTAAAAAGTGTTCTCCAATAATTCATGTCTACCCGGAACCTCAGAATGTGACCTAATTCGGAAATAGGGTCTTTGAAGATGTAATCAAGTTTAAGAAGAGGTCATACTGGTAATCCAGTATGGATTATATTAGGATGGGCACTAATCAATCCACTAACTGGTGTCCCCATAAAAAGAGGGAAATTTGGACACAGAAACAGAGAAGAAAAAGCCATGTAAAGAAAGAGACACGCAGGGAAGAACACTGTGTGAATACAGAGGGAGAGACTGGAACGATGTGTTTACAAACTGAGGGACACCAAGGACTGCCAACAATCACTACAGGCAGGCCAGGAGAAAGGCATAGAGTAGATTCTCCCTTAGAGTGTCCATTAGGAACCAACCCTGATGCCACCTTGATTTCAGACTTGCAGCCTCCAGAACTCTGAGAAAATAAATTGAAAACTCTGAGAAAATAAAATTGTTGTTTTAAGCCACACAGTAGTTTGCTGTGGCAGCCCTAGGAAACTAATATAATAATTCTGTACAAATGACCACTTGAAATGTGGCTAGTCTAAAATGAGACGTGCTTTAAGTGTAAAATATATACCAGATTCAAACTGTTTTAAAAAGTTGAAATTTCAATAATTTAAGCAATGATTACATGTGAAAATGATATTTTTGATATACTGTGTTACGGAATATATATACTAAAATTAATTTTATCTGTTTATTTTTACCTGTTTAAATGTGGCTATTAAAATTTTTAATTACATTATATGGCTTGTGTAATACTTCTTTTTTTTAAAGATGACCGGTAAGGGTAATCTTAACCCTTGACTTGGAGTTGTCAGCACCACGCTCACTGACCGGGTTAAACTGGATGTAAAATTTGATATTTATCAAAGCCTTTTAAAATGTTCATGTGCTTTGACCCAGAAATTTCATTTGGGGCAACTAAAATTAGAAATAATATGGGCAAAGATTTATGTATAAGTATTTCTCTGCAGTATTATTTATAACTGTGAAAAATTAGAAACAGTATCTACCATGGTTTGAATGTACCCCCAAAACTCACTGAAGCTTGATCCCCATTGTAACAGTGTTAAGAGGGTGTGAAATTAATACTATCGTATTTGAAAGGTGGGGTCTTTGGGATGTGACTACATCATTAGGACTGTACCCTCATGAACAGATTATTCATGGTTTAATGGGTTATCAGGGAGTAGACTGGGGGCTTTAAAAGGAGATAATGAAAGCTTGTGGAAACATGCTCTTGCTCAGCCCTCACCATGTGATACTTTGTATCACCTCAGGTCTCTGCTGAGAGCCCCCACCTAGAAAAAGGCCCTCACCAGATGTGCCTCCTGGACCTTGGACTTCCCAGCCTCCAAAACTGTAAGAAATAAATTTCATTTCTTTATAAATTACCCAGTTTCAGTTATTCTGTTATAAGCAACAGAAAAGAGACTAATACAATATCCAACAATGGAGGAAAGGAATATTAAGTAAATAAAGGTAAATGTACCCCAGAAAACATTAAGAATACTAAGTTCCAAAACTGTGTCTTCAGCCCACTAGCCACATTTCAAGTGCTCACGTGTCTAATGATTACCACACTGGACAGTGTGGTTCCAGAGGGTCAGTCTGACTCAGCCTTTAGAAAGGCAAGTGTTGAATGAAGTAGGGCAAGGATTAGGCTGGAAGTCACTGCAGTCATCAAGCCAAGCAATGGTAATGGGCTGTTCTGGGACTGTATTAGCAGAGCTGGGAAGAAATGGTCAGATTCTGGATAAAGCTGCAAAGAGAAGATTTATTGATGGATTCAATGTGGACTGTGAGGAGTCACAATCAGCTCTGAGGTCTCTGGCCTGAACACCTGCAGAATGGGAGTGCCACTTACTTGGAGGAAGAGGATGTTTTTGAGGGGAGTGTAGGGTGAAATCAGTTCTGTTTTGGACATGTTAACTTGAAATGCCTATAAGGCATCCTAGTAGAGATGTCCAGTAGTCTGTGATGTGAAATTGAGAAAAAAAGATGTGGGGAGAAGACACAATTTCAGAGTTTAATATTTAAAGTCATTCTACTGGGTGGGTGAGATAACCTAGTAGTGGCTGTAGATGGTGAGGAGAAGAGGTTCGAGGATTCAGATCTGGGGCACTCTGGTGATTAAAGGCTGGAAGGTGAGGAGGAACCTGTAAAGGAAATGAAGGAGGAGAGGCTGATGGAGAACCAGTATAGAAGGTGCCTGAGAGCCAGATGAATAAATTGTTTCAAAGGATTGGAATGATCAACTGTGTCAAATGCTACTGATACATTAGTAAGAAATTACTGGAGAACAGACTGTCATAATCCATAACACAAAGAACCCAGATGCCCCACCACCGTCACAAGAGGGTTTTAATTTCCACTGCCACAGCCTTACCTGGACTCCTGTACTAGCCTAACAATTGCTCTCCTTTGCTCCAGTAAACTCTGCTGTTCAAACGCTTCCTCTATAGTATTGTCAGTATTATCTTTCTAAACCCTAAGTTTTCCTACATCACTACTCAGCTAAAAGACTGTGCTTAACACTTTATTATTTATAGCAGTAGTCAAACTTTGGGTTGCACTGGGGGTGAATAGGCCCCCAAGCCCCAGATTCTGTCTCGGTAGCCTGGGGGAAACCTAGGAGCCATATCTTTAAGTAGCAGCGCAGATAATAGTTATAAAGCATATTGACAAGGATTGGCTGATAGGACAAAGCCCAAATTCCTGAGCAAGGCAAAGCTTTCCAAATCTGGTCCCAAAGTTCCTGTCTAGTTTCTTCCTAATCCATTCTAGACTGTACACACACACACACACACACACACACACACACACACAAATCTACACACATATATGCTTCAACAAGCTCAAACTAATTATCCAAACTAACCATATTTCCCCAAACATACCATATTACTTCTAGATATTATTATTATTATTTTTTTTTTCCTTTTTGTCTTTTTTACTGACCAGTAACGGGATCGCAACCCTCGGTGTTGCGCCCGCACC
>NW_007726373.1:110889-126009 GCF_000696425.1 Galeopterus variegatus | reverse complement strand
CCCGCACCATGCTCAGCCAGTGAGCGGGAACCGGTCTCCACATGGGATCTGAACCCTCGGCGGGAGCGCCACTGCACTCCCAAGCGGCGCACTCTCCAGTGCGCCACCGGGCCGGCCCTACTTCTAGATATTATATTAATGCCTCTTGCACATAAGGCTCCCTGCCTGCTGCTTAAAAGGCACCTTTAATCTGGCTGTGCCCAGAAAACCGACTCATTCTTCAAGACCCAGTTTAAATGTCACCACTAGTGTGAAACTTCACCTGATTCCCTAAACTCTGTTAAACATTTCTATACCACATTTATCACACTATCTGCTGACTATTCCGCTATAACCTCCTCCCCAACGCCCACCCCACCCCTTTGCTACCAACTCCAGTAGGCTGTGAAGGGAGAGATGGCATTTTCTTCATCTGTTCATCACCAAGACATTGTCTGGCACACTACAGACACTTGATAACATGGATAACTATCAGCCTGATGTCAAGGGATACTGAAGTGTTCCACACAAAGAAGACCCTGCCACTGTAGAGTGCTGGGGATGCCAGGAATGACTCTGTCTAGAAGACGTACCACTACCAGGGCTTGAAGGATGACTGGAACTTAGAAAGGAGAAGAGGAGAGATACTAAGAAGACAGAGTCCCAGATTCCCAGGCAGGATCTTGTAGGGGCAGTGGGTGGTGGGGGATGGGGGAGGCGGAAGAGATGTATGAATGCACATTTCTTCCTCTACTAAGACAGATGCAGCAGCAGAATGTTAAAAACAGGATTTGAAATCTACAGATTATGGTTTCAGATAGGGATTTTAAGCCCATCTTAAACGGCATTTCAAAAAACAAAAAAGAAAACCCCAACCCTTTACAACTTGTTGGTTGGGTCTAGTAAATGCTAGATCTACCTTCTGTTATAGGATGAGGCGGACAAAGTTCTTGATCTTATTTCATTAAAGTAACACTCTAAGGAGACTCAGGTCACACACTGAATCTTACATGGCTTATCAGCTTTCACTTTGCTCCTTAGACCCATTTTTTCACAAGGAGGTATGAGGGTGAGTGTGGTAGACAGACACAAATCTCTCACTTTTAACCCCCCCAAAAAACAACTCATTGCACATCTCCTACTAAGAAACAGACCAAAAGCGTCCTCAAGGTACCCATGGACTATATCCTATACAAAGCTGCTTTTCTATGAATAAGACTTTAGTCCAGGAGTCTCTGCCACCTCAGTAGTTTTAAAACACCCCCTAGAGTATCTAGTCAGTATTTTAGCATGCAGCTCCTCAAAATTTTTCACAATAACCCAGAATCTGGCAATTCTCCTGTTTATCTGCGGGTAAATCCTCTAGAGCAACTAACTTCTGAATGTTGATGCATCAGAATTTATAAAGTAGTTTTAATTATATGCAATTAGAGAAATCCATATATTATTAAAACAAATTAGGAGTTCTAAAAGAAATATAATCGTAATGCTTTTAATGCAAAAACATCCACTTTATTGGCATGCACGATACAATAAAAAAAATGAGACAATACCTTGTTTTAAAAGTCTTGATCCTTGGCACCTGGATTTTACACATTTTAGAACACTAACTATTACTCCTTTTATGCCCACAAATCCAGTCAGTTAACAACTAGTAACCACCTGAATGGTCTTTAATTTTAAATCGTGGAAACATAAATTGCTTACCTGGGGGGAAATAAACTGGGGAGGCACTTGCGCCCGGAGACTGGGAGAAGAATTTAGTGGCTGCACTGGTGTGTGCAGACCTCTCGATTGTGCTGTGCTGTTTCCAAACAAACCATGATTACCGCCCTGCAAACATAAAAGCAATGGTAAAGCTTCTTATTAACATAAGAAAAATGCAAATCAACAACAGTTCTGGTTTTCTATCCCTCAGAAAAATCAAATACTGTGTCCCATGGAATCACAGAATTTTACAACTGAGAAGTTCCCAATCTTGGAATGCTTGAGGCAATTACTCAAATCAAATCATGGGCATATCACCACCACCTGCACAGCTGATGACCTCTATAAACCGAAAGAGTTAAATTCAGTCAAATGTTAGAAGCAGAGCTACATTCTTTTTGGTGACTGAAAGGTATAGGCAATATAACATTTACTTCAACTACTCTCATTTTTCAGATTATGTTTACCAATTTTATTCTTAAAACTTTATAACCTCAAATCCATCTAAAACCACACCTGACTAAAAATGCAGCCATGAGTAACATTAACTGTGAAACACTATGACATGACTTCTCTGAATCAGTTAATCATAAAATACCATCCAAAAGTGAGCTTAGAGCAATGAGGACCCCACTCCAGATCTGAACACCCTTTCCTGTCCTGGATCTGCCTGACCCCTTCCACTACTATATGAGGAAATGTGAATCAATCACATGGTGAGATAAAAAAGGGAAAAAGAAAAAGTAAAAATCATTACAGAAACACCAAAACATTACTCACCTGTAACTTCTCATTCAAATGTATGAATATCATCAGTCTAGTTAAAAAAATTAGCTTACCTCCCTGATCTCTAGAGGACTTCTATATTGTTCCAATGAGAGCACTGCAGAAAGCTGGGCTATAGGTGGCCTTTCCTTTACAATTTGTTTCTAGCCAAGAAAAGTCATTCCACAAAGAAAACATATTTGATAACTTGACAGACACTGTGTTCCCTCTGCCTGAGTTCTACCTCTTCACTTGGCCTCTCTTCAAGGTTTACCTCACAACACATCCTCATCAAGGAAGTCTTCCCCCAAAACTTCTTCCTCATTTCACATTTAAATTAATTGAGCCCACCTCTATATTCTTAAAACACTTTAAACTCTTTGAGGCACCCATCATTAAACCACATTATAGTTGTTTTCCATTCTATCTTTTTACCACCAGCTTAATCCTTCCCTCTGCATTCCCAGAACTCAATAAAGCCCTGGTCTGTAGGATGAGAACATCACTTGCAAACATCCATGACCCACCAATTTCATACACTTGAAAATGACCTACTGAACGTTTTCAGCACAGACAGCTGCACCATTGCTAATACCAAGTACGTACACTCTTAATTCAAGTAATCACCAACAATCATCTCATCCCAGGACGCATTTTAAATTAAGGTAAATTTAAAGAACAATTTTGTAATAACATCATTAAGTTCTAGAACACTAAAGATATATTGTGATGGCTTAATGATTCAAAAATAGATTAAGGGACTGTTACAGGAAAATTAATAAACTCAAAAGCAGTGAAAAAAAATGATTATAAACATGAAGTAGAAATGGCAATTAAAGTCTGTGTATCTCATAAAAGAAAATCAAAGATCCACCATGAATTTTATGTCTTCCAAAGGGTCGTTTATACATGAGAAGGCCTTTAATTCTAGAAACTCTAATATCTCTACTTCCGCAGTCTTACTAATCAAACTGTCAATCTAAGGTGAAACGGCTTGTCTCTGTCTTTTCTCAGATATGGTAGTCAGTAGCTTAGCTACTGATCATCCCCAAGAAAATAGGAAACATTTATTTCATCAAGAACATTTTGCTGGGCCGGCCCGTGGCTCACTCGGGAGAGTGCGGTGCTGATAACACCAAGGCCCCGGGTTCGGATCCCATATAGGGATGGCCGGTTCGCTCACTGGCTGAGCATGGTGCTGACAACACCAAGTCAAGGGTTAAGATCCCCTTACCGGTCATCTTTTAAAAAAAAAAAAGAACATTTTGCTAAGATCTTTCTCAATTACACTTTGCTGTGAAAGTAATGACCTTATTATCAGATGTTATCAGATGGCGTGTGGTAGCTAAATTGCTTGCCAGAATCCATGTTTTGGCAAATACAAAACTGCTTTGTAAGGGTCATTTTAATTTCAACCTCTCCTTTGATAAGAAGTATTAAAAAGAATTGCTTTTTTAAGTTTCTGTAAAATCAAGCCCTACCTCCCTCTTCCCAATAGACAGACTGCACCCTCCCCTGCCAAAGGTTTTAGGTTTTTCATTATCAACTGTCTCTAAAGCCATACAAAGCACTTTGATATACCTGAAAGGATAATAGCATAGGTAAGTCAACAGTAGTCTACCAAAAACCGCTTTCTATATATCTTAATATGGAACCTTAGCATCACAAGTTGCTCATTTTCTTGGCTCAGATGTAGCTATTTTGCAGAGTGATATATTTAGGAGCAATTGTACAGATCTAGCCTTTAAAAAATTATATTTAGGGGCCGGACCAGTGGCGCACTCGGTAGAGTGCAGTGCTTGGGAGTGCGGCGGTGCTCCCGCCGAGGGTTCGGATCCCATATAGAGACCGGTCCGCTCACTGGTTGAGCGCGGTGCAGGCGCGACACCGAGGGTTGCGATCCCGTTACTGGTCACAAAAAAGGACAAAAAGGAAAAAAAAAATTATATTTAGAAATTACAAAAATGGCAGTCAAAACCTTATATATATGCTGATGTTGGCTTATCTGGCTATTGCTAAAGCTTTACCATTCATTATATGTGAGGCTTTTACAATGACCTGAGTCCTGATAGTTACTGGTGATATTTGCCTCAATTACAGTGTTTAACTCTTCTAGAAAAGTATATAAATCAAAACCAAAATTACCAAGCTGATTGAAATCTTCTGTGATTTGGAAAATAAAAATCTTGAATTTTATTTTCAACTACAAAGTGCTATATATTAAATTAAGTCTGTATGGAAATGTACTGACTTGGTTAACAATGAACTTTTTAGCAATCCACAGATCAAAAGAAATCCAAATAGGAATGACTTTTTCTTAGAGTCCAATGCCCAGCTAGTTTGGCTGGTCTATTATACTCAAGTTGGTGTACCAATAGTCTTTGATAATCCTGTGATCCTGGAACCACATTTATAATCACCATTAACCAAGAGTGTTATGACTACTTTGTATTTTCTATACCTCAGCCCAAATAAAAGAGCCCCCAAAACACTGATATAATTTTTTCTTGTTTATATAATCAATACATATCCATGTCCTCTGCAGGAACATTAAGAAAAACAGTGAAATATGAAGAAAGAAAATAAAAAATTACCTATAGCTCCCAATCCAGATATAACCAGTCTGAACACATGGATAAAGTATAATCCATTTTTTAAAATGTGCTAAGGCAACAACTAGAAAGCATATAAAAGGCCTATATATAACTTGACTACAGTATAAAAGATATTTCTTTACTGTTTATGTGAAAATCACCATGTGGAGACAGAGTGGATACAGCTAATTATAAGTTGCATAATTAATGTCCTCTACAACATCCTGAGGTGAAGGTCACAGTGACAAGTCAGTGGTCACAGAACTATGGCTAGGAAAGTATCAATGCTGGAGTTATTGTTGCAAAGGAATTGTGGCTCCAAGTTCCTGTTTTTCTCCAGAAAAACTACAACAGAGCTACTATGAGGTGACAGGCAGAGCTCTGTGCTGTGTCCTCAGGCCTTTGGAAGTGAGGACGCATCATGCTACCAGCTCTTCCTGAGAGGACTGCCAGCGCCAACCTTAGGAAAGGGGCTGCTCCAGGTCCAAGTAAACATTGCCATGTCCCCACTGCCATTCTTCTCAAAGCTTCATTATCTACTTTTAAAGTTATCCTTCTTTGGGTAATTATTATATTTTAAACATAAAGACACTAGATTTTAAGATGCTGTAACCATCAAGTACTTAATCTTACTAGCTTTGCTGCTATTTTTTAATTAGCAGGTTTATTAAATTGAAAAGACCTCCAAAGTGTTACTTATCCAATTTAATATTAAAAATGGCAAACATATCATTAAATTAGATCATATAAGGTACCTATGTAGCCTCTTTAACATCTTCCTTAGTCACTTATTAGTTAACTTATTAAATGTGAACTTATGACCAAAAATGAGAAGACGAAAGAAACAAGTTTAAAATAAAATCCATGTTGAGAAACATGAAGAGAGATGGGTTCTATGGGCTGAAAGATCTAAAACCTACACTTACTATCATTCTGTGCATTCAGTAATCAACAAATTTCCCAAGACAGACAGATGATGCAATAAACTGCAGACCAGAGCCAAGGCGAGGCCACAGCCAAGCAGTTATAAATTTGAGAGGCCTCCTTACTTGTCTAGCAGCGAAGTTTTGGGGGTTGAGCCCTGTGCCGATTGCTCCAAGGCTGACGTTGGGTAGTGTGGAACCAGAGGGAGACAGCTTGTAGCTGGGAGAAGGGGAGAAGGGAGAGCAGGGAGCCTCATCCCCAAGGCACCCATCTTGATTGGAGAAAGGCAAAGTCAGCTGAAAAGTAGTAGGAGTTAGCCAATCACAATGAGTGTTGGTTAGTGAAGCAACAGAATGCAAGAAGGGAAGAGAGAGAAATGCTAGGAATAAACAAAGTTAGAGCGTATTAGCAATAACTGAGGATGGAATTTGGATGTGATAATAATCATCATACTTTGCCTAACAGACACCACCTGTCACCCTCTTTTAAGTTAGTAACACATTCTGTCCATTGCACTAAGATAAAAATTGCTGGACACTTTATTTTTATGCATCTAATATTGATTATTCTAATACCGATTAACTATGTGGCTGCTGAAACAGATGCCGGGGCATTTTCTTGTGAACATGTTGTTGTCTGGACCAACATCAATGATGTAAAAGATGTTCCAGATCTAAAAATTTTGGTTTTAACTGCTTTCTGGAGACCAGGAGCACTGCAAATTGGTATTTTGAATCAAGGAATAATCCCTTCCATCAGAAATGTTAAACATCAAAGCCACTAGGTATAAATTACTTATTTAAATCAGGTAGTTGAGAATTTAAAAAGTATACTATTGTAACTCAACACAGATCATGAGGGAAATGGGGAAAGATATGAGCTCTCTCAAAAACTAGAAGGTAAGACCTTAGGAGACACAGGGCATTTGCACAAAATCCCAAACTTTAATGTGTAGCAGCACAGCAGCAGAAAAAAAAAAAATTCAGAATAAACTTATCTCTAAAATTTTTCCTAAATTTTTTTTTTTTTTTGTCCTTTTTGAGACAAGCCGCACTGCGCTCAGCCAGTGAGCGCTGTGAGCGCACCAGTCATCCCTAAATAGGATCCGAACCCGCAGCGGGAGCACTGCTGTGCTCCCAGCGCCGCACTCTCCCGAGTGCGCCACTGGGCTCGGCCCTTCCTAAATGTTTTGAGTATGCATTTCCTCCATTAAAAAAGACCACTTCCACCCTACTAACTTCATCAATTTTTCAAAACTCAGACCTTCTTCACAATACTCACATGCTAAAGACAGTCCTAGCTCCTGCCTAATCACCTGCTGACATCAATTGTTTTCATGTCCCCACATTCATGCAGGTGAGAGTTGTGTTTTGCTCATTTAGTTGAGTAGTTCTATGCTTCCTCCAGAATCACTTATCAAAAGACAAATGGGAACCAAAGTGGTTTTGTGAATTATTACCTTAAACAAAGGATTCAACTCACCTTCTCAAAATAAGGCCCACTATCTGTGGTTCCCATGTCTTTGGAATTAGGTGGACGGAACCCAGATCGATCCTTCCTCATGATATCATTAAAATCCCCGAGATTCATTGCTCGCTTGTCCACATCAAATTTTTTATCTGGAAAGTAGCATAAATAGTGTGAAAATTTCAAAACATTGGTCTCCCTCATAAACCAAGAGTGACCTGCCCCACTATCTTCCCTGGGGTGCTGGACATAAGCTCTTTCTACTCTGGGGATAAGACCAGAAGAAATCTCATTAGTTCAGGCTGCCAGTTTGTCCCTGCAACACAAGTGAGTCCTTTTTCTCTTTTGAAATAAAACAAAACAAAACACAACACAACATGTATCTGTTGTAGCTTGTTTTGCACAGAAAGAATGAGAGAGCCTTAGGGCTAACCTGGTTCTAGTCTATGAAAATATTTAGACAGGTTATTGATGTGTTTGATGAACACATCTTGCTCATTAATTCAAAAGTTCTCAGTGACAGAAGTTGTCTGTTTTTGCTATTTTAGCATCTGCTAGATAAATGGACAGGGTTGTAAAACACAGTTGTGGGGAATGAAAAGGTCAAAGAGGCACAGGGGTTGCCCTAAAATTTAGAACTTAAGAGTTGAACACAGAAGATGATGTGTTCACATTACCTACATGACGTAATTTCCCAGGTAAAATGATGGTTCCTACTTTCCTTTCACAACTCTCCAAATTTGTTATTGTGTGCTTACAAGATCAGTGCCCCAGGAAGGTTATGTTTTAGTTTCTCTCCTATTAAAAAATACCATAGATCAAAGACTACCTGCTACCCAGGACTGCTTTGCTTTCTTCTTAGTTTGATTCTTTTTAAATTCCTCAGGGTGACAACAACATTACTGTGAAAATCCCACAGACTAAGGGATGACACTGCATCTGTTTCAGCTGTAATGAGTCTGTCAATAATAAAATATCCCAGTGCAGACAGGACTGGCAACCTGAGGGTAGAGTCTGGCAGGGCCACGGACATATTTGGTTTTCCACTACACAGCATTATTTAAAATGTGAATTAGTTTACAGTATTTAAAAATCAGGATGTCAATATATATCTGAATTTTTGGCCTCTTTTGGAAAACTGGAAGACTTGGCACAGCTGAACCTGCACTCCTCCACAATGGCCGTCTTCTCCCTAGTCTTCTCTCTGTGTGTGTTCTCTGTCCAAATTTCTTCTTCTTATAAGGATATCAGTCATATTGGATTAAGGCCCATGTTACTGACCCCATTTTAGTTTAATTACCTCTCTGAAGACCCTGTTTTTAAATATGATTACATTCTAATATATGAGGGGTCTTCAAAATTGTTCATGGAAAGATTCATATTATCTTTCAATTCCATTTTTTTTTTTTTTTGTCTTTTTCGTGACCGGTAAGGGGATTGCAACCCTTGGTGTGGTGTCGCCCGCACCGCGCTCAGCCAGTGAGCGCACCGGCCAGTCCTATATAGGATCCGAACCTGAGGCGGCAGCATCGCTGCGCTCCCAGTGCTGCACTCTCCCGAATGCGACACGGGGTCGGCCCGAGGGCTGATTCTTTTAGGTGGTACATCTGCTTTCCACAATTAACCAGTGACCTACACATCCCAAGTTCTTATACTTGGTACACATCATTCATTTATATTCTTTCCTGGCTCTTGCACTCACTGAGTTTTCAACCCCTACCTAGTATCTAGCACAGTACCTTACACAGAGTAAGCATTCAATAAATGTTGACTGAACTGCATGCATCCTAACTCAAACTAGGCAGCAGATCCCAATAATATATCATTCACACCAATATATTCCATTCCTATCAGTGGAGTGATACACACCTACAGGCAAATCCATTTTGCTGCTTGGATTATCTTCAGTTTGACTCTGAAAAATAATAAACAGGTGAGAGAGAATTAAGGGCATACACGTTTGAATCACAGAAGTAGCATTATTCATGTAAGAGCCACATCTTATTATGGCACTCTGCAAGGTCCTATAAAGTGAACATTAAACTGGAATGAAGACATTAACATTTTTTTTTCCTTTTTGTCTTTTTCCGTGACCGGTAACGGGATTGCAACCCTCAGTGTCGCGCCCGTACCGCGACTGGCAATGGGATCGCAACCCTCGGTGTCGCGCCCGCACCGCACTCAACCAGTGAGCGGACCGGTCTCTATATGGGATCCGAACCCTCGGCGGGAGCGCCGCTGCGCTCCCAAGCGCCGCACTCTACTGACTGCGCCACCGGGCCGGCCCGACATTAACATTTTTAATATATTAGTTTGATTGCTGCTGGTGCCTATATTCCTAAAATTCAATATTCGCATACAATTATCCTCAGCAAATCTACGGACAGAGCAAAGGCTAAACAGCTGCCTGGAGAAATAAACCCGTCCTCAAGTTCCACTTGGCTCAGGATCAAATTCCAAGAGTGGCAGCCAAATGATGACAACTTCTTCTCGTGACTCGTCAAATCATCAAATCTTGAAATGTGCAGCCAAGTCATTTGTCTTTTGGCAACCAGGGACAGGGTGTCCCAGAGTGTTCCCAAGAGATAAAGAAATCAGAAATTCTACAAGAATTCCCTATGTAATTAGTCCCAATATAGTTCTTCTAGTTATTTTGTCATTGATGTCTTTTAAAAAATTATAATATGAAAACTGGTCGCCCAATTCTAGAATCTCAATAAAGTCAATTGTGATCTTTAAAAAAAAGATAAAAAAGGAAACTGGTACAGTAGTATGGTCAGGAAAAATTGCATAAATTTTGAGTGCCTCACTCTTTCTTCCCGACCCTCCTAAAAAAAAAAAAGGACACAAACACCACAAATTTAAAAGCCATAACCTTTAAATGTTGGGATATATCATTAAGGATAAAAGAATAAAAAACAAATATTACTTAATCCAAAAGATAAAACAGCACTTAACCAGTTTTTAAATCTGCAATTCTGGGGCCGGCCCGGTGGCGCACTGGAGAGTGCGCCGCTTGGGAGCGTGGAGGCGCTCCCGCCGAGGGTTCGGATCCCATGTGGAGACTGGTTCCCGCTCAATGGCTGAGCGCGGTGCGGGCGCAACACTGAGGGTTGCGATCCCACTGCTGGTCCCCGGTACGGGTGCGACACTGAGGGTTGCGATCCCGTTACCGGTCAGTAAAAAAGACAAAAAGGAAAAATAAATAAATAAATAAAAATAATAAATCTGCAATACTGTACGTGCATGAAAGTGGTCTTAACATTTGTTCTAAATCTTAAAATTGGGATATGTTACACATATGAAAAAAATAAAACTTACCAGCAATCCCATATTTGAAAATTGTTTGGCAAGAGGATTCATCCATGAATCATTGTTTCCTCCTTTTAGTGAGCACTACAGAAACGAAATATGTAACCTCAGAACCAAATAATTTATTTTTATTTCAGCCTATCTAAATTGCATAAGTATAGACTGAAAATGTCGAACCAGGAGTTTGCTTTTTCAAATCCTATTTCTCTTTTAACTATAGTTATTTTGATATCTGTTAGTTTAAATGATTAATACAACCTAGTTATATCTATGTTTTCATTCTTATTTTATTCACCACACTGAACTAGAAGTAACTGGCAAAATTTACGGTCAGCTGGTGTTTTTATCTTTTTTTGGGCAGTTGGCTGGTATGGGGATCCGAACCCCTAACCTTGATGTTATCAGCTGGTATTTTTAAATAAATAGAAAGAAGTCAATATCAGATTTTTTAAAATATAATTTTTGCATGAAGCTGTTCTCCTTGTAACCCAAGCTGGTTTGCATTTGGAGAAAAGAAATAATTTGAATGGCAGTGCATGCCATTTGGAAAGGAGCCTATTTAAACCAGTCATTATTCTCTGTGTGGATGCAGTAAGGAACTCATCTATGTAGCACTCCATCTGTTTGTTCTGTAGCATAAAGGACATTGGTCTTCAGTGGGGAAGAGGTCTAACAGAAGACACTATCACCGATCTCCTGGGCAAAGTAAGGCAGAGGTAGGTTTTTGTTTTTTAATGGGACAAGCTAGTTTCTCCCCTCAACAAGTCACCGGCCATCATTTCCACTTTCACTTCTGTGAAGAAGGCATTTGAAACTATGATGGGGACTTGGTGGTGGTCGGGGTCAATGAGGCTTTGTGCACTTGTGCATTCTACAGTAAAAATTCTGTGTGTTGTGATGATATCTGTCAAATCAATCTTATTATGCTTAAATGTGATGAGGTATTTAAGTTTAATTACAGGTTTTAAGGTCAAAAAGGCCCTTACTGGAAGAAGGGAGGAATGGAGAATTATTGTTTAATAGGTACAGAGTTTTAGTTTTGCAAGATGAAAAGAATTCTGCGAATAGATGGTGGTAATGGTTGCACAACAATGTAAATGTACTTAATGCCAGTGAACTGTGTACTCAAAAGTGGTTAAGATAGTAATTTTTGTGTTATATGTATTTTATCATAAGACCCTCAGTGTGAAAGGTAAGAATCACTGGTATGGGAGCTGAAATGTTCAACTCCTAATAACTTAACTAAATCTTGGTTGTCACCTGAGTGGGGTATTTATTTATTAGTACCTTTCACTCAGTTAATTTGGTCTCACTGTTAATTTGTAAATTACCATAAGAAAGCCAAAAGCAGACTAGATAATGAGGAATGCTGAAAAGTTTACTGAATAATTCTTTTTGTGACAAGGAAATAAAGCTCTTATGAGAGGGAAAACTATAAATGACTGCTTAAAGTATCTGTAATAGAAACAAACTGTATTCTTATGCTATAAAAGAAAGTTAGGGTGTTCAACAAAATTAATATCCTATGGGCAAAGGGGATGAAGGTACAATCCTTAGCCACCGGAAGGCCTTCTAAGAGAGTATCTGGTTTTGGAAACCCTAGAGAATATTAGCTGTGAAATGTTGCAAATGGAGCAACGCTTTCATGCTGAAATTATGTATATGAATGCCCTTTTCTTATTTCCACCATTTTATTTGTGGAATGAAAAGGTGGAATGAAAAAAGAAAGCTTCTGCCAAGACAATGGTTCAGGTTCAAGACTATTTTCTAGATTAAAAACCAAAGTCCTCATTAAATTATGCAAATCCAAGTAGAAACTAGTTGTTATCAGATACGGAAAGTGAAAAGTTTAGAGCACAACCTGGTATGTAGGATGTAGAGAAATTGTCTAGTTGCTGCAGCAGGGTTGCACACTGGTACTTCATTTTGTTGGGAGAAGGTTTCAGGGTCTTGGAATTTCCCAAACCAGATAAAAGTGAGGCATGCTGATCACCACTGGAGAAGCCAGTATTATCTTCCTTTGGTTTCTTTTCTACATATTCATGGGGATTTACTCTAAGGAATTCTTTGGCTTTAGAATGCAAAAGCATAAAGTATTTATAAAATATGCCTTGAGAGCTGCCAACAAATCATTATAATGTAGAAACTAAAAATGAAAAATATCTCCCTATTTTTGAAAACTTCACTTTACTCATAGCAACAGTTCTATAGCTCAAGGTTTCAAGGTCATAGGGAAGGAAAATGAGGAGTAAAAGGGAAGTAGTTATTTGTTTGGAAGAAAATATTTTTCCCTTTACTTAGGACCTTGAGAACTCCAGCTGTCTCACTCCTTCCATTAAAAATTCTCTGTTCTGCCTTCTAAGAACGAATAAACATTTCGAAAGCAGACTACCTTCATTTGTTTCTTTCCTCCTTGGCCCCAGTTTGCTGAGTTGTGTGAGGAAGCACTTCCCTGAGAGCCAGTGGTGTTCCAGACTCCTCCATCCTCCTCCTCTTCCCAGCTGGGATGGCGAGTTCCTGCGACTGTCCCGTCACTCTCCCCCCAGCCGTCTTGCATAGATTTGGAATCTTTAAGGAAAAAATTAATCAACTGTTTGCAACAGCTATATATAACAATAACCAGAATAATAACTTCTTGCAGATGCAGCATTTTAGTATCTTCATAATTTTATCAACTCCATCTATGTGGCAAGGCAAATACTATTATTTATATTTTAGAGACCAGGAAACTGAAAACCATAAAGCTTCAATGACAGAGAGTAAGCTAACAAATCATAGAGTCAAGACCTCTTGACTTCTGGGTCAATGCTTCTTCTTCTGCACCAAGCTGACAGGAATTCCAAAATTGAAAACAACTTGTTACGACTTACAAGATTAAGTCTCAATTAAGAGAAATCTGTTCTTCTTATGCACTTTATATACGATGGACATTACAAATATGAGGTATGACAAAAAAACAGCTACTTTGGGGTGAAGTAGAGAAGAAAAAACATGAAAAAGGGAAAAAAAGGAAAATTTTGTAAGATTATCAAAATTATGGTAAAAGAAGAGAAATTCACATACAGCCATGGAAATTTGAAATTTATTAGAAATTTATTAGAAACTAAAGAGATTCTAGGAAAAGACAACGTGTAAAGAGAGGTTCTGAAAAGACAGGAGGAGGAAATGTGGAAGATAGAGACGGGAAGGGAGGAAGGCAGACAGACAGAAATCAGAGAAGAGGGCTTTAATATTTGAGGAAGTAGGACCTCAGTATCCATAGTCTATTTTACCAACATTCTCTTCTAAACAAAGATCTTTAATTTGAAACTTTGGATAATTTCTTAATTTCTCTCCAAAAATATTGTATGAAACTGAAAGATATACTTTGCAGTAATAGCACTGTTTAAAATGATGAAAGAAGGAGAAATACATTCTCTTACCTAGAAACTTCCATTCATACCTTCACTTTACCAAATGACATGATGTTAGTTTTAGACAGCTTCATATGAAGGTACTCCAAAAAGTTCATGGAAAAAATAGAATTAAAAGATAATACAAATCTTTCATGAACTTTTGACTCATATGAAGAGTCTACAGCTAGAAAAGTGGTTCTTCCTCCAGGCCTTTCCATAAATGACGACCTGCCATCCCCTATGACCAGGTTTATGACAGCCATGTAGGTTTCTGCCAAGTACACAAGAATGAACTTTTGACTCATATGAAGAGTCTACAGCTAGAAAAGTGGTTCTTCCTCCAGGCCTTTGCATAAATGACGACCTGCCATCCCCTATGACCAGGTTTATGACAGCCATGTAGGTTTCTGCCAAGTACACAAGACAAAGGGTAGCTGACTTCTTCTAACTGTGGCATGTCACCCCCCAGCAAGGCCCAAGTGAATCCGATGGCCCCTCCATGGGGTTCATTTTAGCCACAAACAGAAGCTTTCTGACTGGGCAGCAAGAGACTGGGATGTTACTCTCTCTGCTGCTGGAAGCGCTGTCAATAACCAGAATTGTTTCCTCTGCATATAGGACTACAAATATATATAATCCCAAAATATATTTACATTATGACATATGATGTAAGCATCTACTGACATCTTTATATTGACTACTGATAAACAATGGGAATTAAAAAAACCAATATAAATGACACACTGATCCCTTTTTAAAAATGAAGACATACAGGTGAACTCTTCTTTTAGAGAAAGGAATTGAACTGCTAACAAATGTTTTTTATAGAAAAGATGAGAGAGCTAATTTTTTTTTCCTTTTTTTTGTCTTTTTTCGTGACCGGCAACGGATCGCAACCCTCAGTGTCGCGCCCGTACCGGACCGGGACTGGCAACGGGATTGCAACCCTCGGTGTTGTGCCCGCACCTCGCTCAGCC
>NW_007726373.1:11565-109990 GCF_000696425.1 Galeopterus variegatus | reverse complement strand
GTGACCGGCCGCACTGCACTCAGCCAGTGAGCAGCCGGTCTGTATGTGGGATCTGAACCCTCGGCGGGAGCACCGCCGCGCTCCCAAGTGGCGCACTGTAGCAGTGCGCCACCGGGCCGGCCCAAGAGAGCTAATTTTTAATCACAGGGCTCATAACATCAAATTTAAGACATTTGCAGAATAGAGAAGATTACTGTTAACTACCAGCATCAATTGGTAGGCTGTGATGATCTAGCCCCTTCCTCTATGCATTACACATTCAAATTACTGAAAGGATGTGGGCTACTACAGACAATCCTGAAGAGAAGACACTTTAAGAATCTGGAGAGGGCCGAGCCCGTGGCGCACTCGGGAGAGTGCGGCACTGGGAGCGCAGCAGCGCTCCCGCCGCGGGTTCAGATCCTATATAGGGATGGCCGGTGCGCTCACTGGCTGAGTGCAGTGCGGCCGGTCTCAAAAAGGACGAAAAAAAAAAAAATCTGGAGAAAAGTGAGGGTATTGTGATGGAAGAGAGGTGACTCTGAGGTTGGGAAAGACATATAAAAATCCTGAAGGTACTGGTAAAGAATCTCTTTGGGCTAAGGGTCTGGTTAATGTCTTCCAACAGCATTTTAAATATATTGCAAGTCCACTAGAGGATATTTCCCATGATGATACAACTAATTTCACAATGAAAATCATGATGAAAACAAAATCTTCATTAAGCTATCTGTTTCTACAAAGTGGAGGAGATTCCTGATTTTAAAACTGCAGTCAAGGGCCGGCCCGTGGCTCACTCGGTAGAGTGCGGTGCTGATAACACCAAGGCCCCGGGTTCAGATCCCACATAGGGATGGCCGGTTCGCTCACTGGCTGAGCGTGGTGCTGACAACACCAAGCCAAGGGTTAAGATCCCCTTACCGGTCATCTTAAAAAAAAAAAAAAAAAAAAAAAAAAAATGCAGTCAAGTTCCATAGGCACGTGCGTCAATTTCTAGAATACAGCAAATATCATATTCCTTCATGTGGCACTTCAAGAAACCTGAACATCATACAATAAACTTAACAAGAGAATTGGGGTTTTTTTTTTTGCTCACATTATGAGCATTCCAAAAAAATTCATTATTTAATCAAAAGATAATCCTTTAAACCTGCCATATGATAGAAAAGAGATGTTGGAACGTTTTTTTAAAAGTTACAAACATGTAGAAATGGGTACCTGAAACAGAATTTTTCAATTTGGGAACATCTAATAGCATCAGTCTACGAAGTTTTGCAAATTACTGTGACTACACATTGCCAGCTGGATCAAGTATAGCTTAGATTTTTAATGACTATGAATAAGTGTGATGTTCTTCATTTTAAAAAATTGAAATAAATCTTCATCAGGTTCAGGAAACCTGAAGTGTTCGTACATGGGTAGGATGTATGAGAAGAGCGACAAGGCAAAAGGAAGGTACAGAAGGATGTAGTCACTGGGCAGCAGAGACCATGTTCCACATTAAAGGCCAGGGAACTCTTATTTTAAATTATACTGAAAGAGCAGAAATGCAAAATGAACATGGTGAGCATATTTAAGCTACAGGGCTAAAAAAGCATCACATCAAAAATTACAATTCTGGCCACACACTAAACCTAATTTAAAACAAAATCAACAGAATTAGTTCATTACTAACATTTAAAAACATGACAAGCTAAGTCATCACCATTTGCTATTAACTATTTATTTACCGTTCAAGGTCCTGAATTTTATTGAATCAACAGTTTAAACATTATGCAGCCCTCAGCAAATTGTCTCACTCTCAAATTAACAAAGAATCCCTCAAAAATAAACACGCTGTATACTTACTAGGTTTCATGGCATTCGGTGCATTTGTGGACGCATTCCCCCAGCCTGTGGTTGATGCTCCTGTATCATCCATTTCGCCCCACCCAGGACTGCTTTCATTTGGCTCACCCCAAGCTGAAGTACCATTATCTGGAGCAGGTGGTGTGCTTTTGCTCCAGACTGTAAAGAAAAGAAATTGTGTCTCTCAGAATGATTTGTTAAATGAAACACCATAATATCCAATAGAGGTGAAAGTGGTGAAACTGGCAGGCCTATATTCTGTTGGTAGAAATATAAACGGATTCAACCTTCACCGAGGGCATCTGACAATGTCACTTTTAAAAACTCTGATGCATGTAACTTTTGACCCAGTAATTCCACTGCCAAGAAATTATACCACAGATATACTTGTAAAACTACATGAAATTACATGCTTAACAATGCTCACTGCATAACTGCTAGGAAAAACTTGCAAGCAACCTAAATATCTATCATAAGGGGACTGGTTAGACCAATTGTGGGTCACCCACAAAATGAGTACTACATATGAAGCAATTACAGGACAGAATTGTATGTGCTAATATGGAGAGCTTGTAAGCATAATGAAAAAAACAAGATGAAAAACAGTGCAGAAAGCACAGTCCCTTTACTGTAAATTTTTTAGAGATATATTTCGCCATAGGTATGAACAAAATTTTTGAAATAGACACAAACTTCTAACAGATTACCTATGAGGAGAGACCCTAGGGGTTAAGATTCTTTTATTTACTATCTTTTGCTTTACTGTACAGTTTTTTTTTGTTGTTGTTGCAAGATGAAAAACAGTGCAGAAAGCACAGTCCCTTTACTGTAAATTTTTTAGAGATATATTTCGCCATAGGTATGAACAAAATTTTTAAAATAGACACAAACTTCTAACAGATTACCTATGAGGAGAGACCCTAGGGGTTAAGATTCTTTTATTTACTATCTTTTGCTTTACTGTACAGTTTTTTGTTGTTGTTGTTGTTTTGTTTTTTTTCCTTTTTTTGTCTTTTTTCGTGTCCGGCAACGGACCGCAACCCTCAGTGTCGCGCCTGTACCGGACTGGGACCGGCAACGGGATCGCAACCCTCGGTGCTGCGCCCGCCCCTCGCTCAGCCAGTGAGCGGGAACCGGTCTGTATGTGGGATCCGAACCCTCGGCGGGAGCGCCGCCACACTCCCAAGCGGCGTACTGTAGCAGTGCGCCACCGGGCCAGCCCCAACAGTTTGAGGGTTTTTATGATGTAAATATAATTTTAAAAATGTTAGCAGGTTTTATTCTAGATAGGGAACTAATAAGCAATCTTCATTTCCTTCCTCATTCAATACTTGAAAAAAAAGAGCAAGTTAAAAGCAATTATTTTCTAAGTGGCCGTAACTGAATTCAATGAACACTAGGTTTACTTTGAGAAGTAGAAAACCAATTATTAATATCATGAGTAACTTTAACTAAAAAAAGACTTGAAAGGTGCATCCCTTTAATTTGTTCAACTAATGCTTTTAGGGACATTAAAGTTAACAATGCCAAACTATGAAAGACATTACCATGGCTACTTTTAATTTACCAGGTAAGATGTTTTCCTATTCAAATAGTGAGGGAAGTTGAAATTCTGGGCAACTGATCTTCACGAGATAACAATCTCTCATATGAGGTTCTCTCCTTCCAGAGGTAACCATTAAAAATCATCTAGGAAGAGACTGAAACCTTCCAGATATCAGCTTTGCTACAGCATTATGATGGCCTCTGGAAGAACAACACAGAATATTCCCTTGCTGGGGAAAGAGAAACAAAGAGGATGTGTCCATGGGTAGAATCAGAATGGAAATCAGCTCTATTTCTACTACTAGTTTAATTCCTTATTTTTTAATCTAGAGCCTAGTTTGGCAAGATATAAATCTTTGGGGTTCTGCAGACCGATACAATCATAGAAGAATAATTTTGGGGACCAAACGGGGCTGCCATCACTTCCTTTTGCCAAGAAAAACAAAATATACGACCAGCATCTGGCATGACTAGCATTTTAGACAAAGAAAGGTTCTGATAGCAACAGATTGGAAACTATAGGAAAGATTCTCAGAACAAAGCCAAATTGAATAAATGCACCTTAATAAAAATGCTTTGGTCTAGGATTTATTTTCATCAAAACCTGCCAGAAAATGCCACTGCTTACCTGTTGCTGATTTACTGGTCATCGGGGTGGGCAGGTTTGGTTCTCGAGGTGCTGGACCCCCTTGGGAATTCTTATCCCACAGATTCACATTCTTGTAGTTATAACTGTTAGGGTCTCCCCATGCTGAAGTGCCATCATCAATGTCCATTTTCCGACTAATTGACTGTGGGGATGGCTCCTCCCAACCACTGGGTTCCTCATCCTTAGGGGTTGCAGGCTGTGGCCCACTGCTCCAGTTGGAATTGGAAGGTCGAACATTGCCTGGAGGTGGTGGGGCTGGGCCTCCCCATGAACCAGACGCCTCTGGCTGTGGTGGTGGTGGCTGCTGTGACTGCTGCTGCTGTTGGTGCTGTTTATTCCAGGAATTGGCCTGTCTGCCTGTCTCATTCCATGCTGGGGATCTTTTGCAGTCTTCCCACCCACCTTTCGAAGTGAGGCTTGCATTCCCACCATTACCCCAAGTTCCGATTTCATTCTGCCCTCCTTCACCCCACCCAGACACAGGTTTACTCGCAGAACTTTCCCAATTGCTGCTTTTTGCTTGATCAACTTCCTCTCCCCAACCATTCTTCCCAGAAGTCCATCCTTGACTGGGCTGGCGTCCACCTCCCCACCCCTGATCCTTGCTGGAATTCTCATTCCAAGAGGAAGATGTCTTTTCGTCTGGTCGTCCTCCACCCCAGTTAGAAGAGTTGTTGTTCTTATAGTCATTCCAGCCTCCGGTGTTCTTGGGGTCCTTCCACTCTGTAGAGGCTGAGAGCTCCCCCCATCCAGACTTCATTTGATTGCTTTGGCTGGGTGCGTCTCCCCAGCCCCCTGAGTTCTTGGTCTGTGTGGCAGCGCTCTCCCACCCCTCAGTTCCTTTGTCAGATTTCCCCTCAGGCCTTGGCACCTCTTCAATATCCCACACTGTGTCTTGCTTAATTTGAGTTTGGCCCCAGCCAGTGTTTGAGAGCACCCTAGGGTCCAAATCAGTTCGGCTCAAAAGAGTCTGCAAGACAGCCTGACAATCAGGATGTGTGGGCCTGTATGACCGACGGCCAGAATTATGACTGTCACTACTTCCTGCTTTGTGGTTACTTCCAGTGCTTTGACCCCCAACTTCACTTCCTGTGGAGCTGGAAGATCTTCCCCAACAGGGAGCCTGGGCATTGCCTTGGTTTTCAGGGAGGGGGTGGCCCTTTTGATTGTCCCATGCTCCAGTGCTAGAATTTGGTTGGTTTGGACCACTCCATTCTCCAATTTTCAACTCATCAGACCCAGTCGGCTGCTTCCATTCTCCCTGAGAGACCCCAGATGTCATTTTGTTCCCTTCACCCCATTTGTTGTCATTAGGGTCCTGAGGGCCAAAGTTCCAGGACCCACCCGTAGACCTGTTATTGTTGTCCCAAGAGTCATTTTTTGACCCAGCTGATTTCTGAACAGAAGCTCCTTTCCAGGAGTCCTCTCTATCTTTTCCATTGTTCCCATTGTTTCCAGAATTGCTTTGTCCAGAGACTGTGTCAGTTCCAGAAGGCCCCCTAGCTGCACCCCAAGATCCAACACTCCCAGTCTTTCGATCTCCAGTGCTTTGTGACGGGGCATCAGTGCTCCTGGAGGTGTTCCCCAAGCCCATTCCAAAGGGCATTCCCTTATTCTCCATGGGGTTTGGTGAACTTAAGTTCAAGGAGTTAGTGTTTCCATTTTTTGGTCCATCAGTGTTATGAATTTGAGCCTGTTCTCTGCCAGAGACAACAAAATTAACACCCGCATTTTCCATCTTTGACTGTTGTTCCCTGGATGCCTGACCTACTGTGCTAACCTGTGCACTGGAATTACTATTATCTGTTTCCGATGCCCCTTTCCTAGAAGTTCCTTCTTGGACCAGAGCTGGCCAGGCAGATGGGTTGCTATTTGGGTTAAAGTTGCTGAAGCCAGAGCCAGGTCCAATTCTATCCTGACCAGTCACATTCCTCCAATTTCCTAGTCCATTGTTGCTCTCTGTAGTAGAACTGGAAGTTTGAACAGATTTAGCCTTAGGATCAGATTTCCAGACCCCAAGATTACATTCGTTCCCAGAACTTGCAGACTGGCACTGGCTCCCTTTTCCTTTGTTACTAGTGGTGCTTCCTGGCAGAGTGCTCTTCTCAGAGCCAGGGTTTGAGGCACTGTTGTTATCGGTGGTGTTTTCGGAAGAAGATTCAGTGTCTTTGCTGGCAATACAAGGCCACTCTTCCATGTCAGACCCGTCTACAATCACCTTGTCCCAGATGTGAATTGGGTTGGGGGAGGTGCCGTTGTTGGAGGAGGCTCCCGGGCCCCAAGTGGAATTTGCATAATTTGAAGCAGCAGCACCTCCAAGAGTTGACTCTGGGGAAGAGATCGTCTTATCAGTCACAACTTCACATGCATTATCCTTAATACCTGGTGTTCTTAGGAGAGCTCATTGCATTTCCCCACAATCTAGCTTCTCTAACCACTGCCTGTCTTGACTGCCTATATCACAACTGTCTTAGTCATCTCTTATCTTTCCTTTGCCTGGTGTTACATTTGCAAAGTCTAACTCCACAACACCTCTCAAAGTTATCTCCTTGCCATTCCTATTGACAGAGAAGGGCCTTCTTGTATCTTGAGACAATACAATAGCACCCTAAACTTACTCTGTGTCCCCAAACTGCTCTAAACACTCCTGGCTGGAGTAATTTTTCTAAAGCACACCTTGATTACATCACCGCTCTATGGAGAGCCTTCAACAGTTCCTTAGTGTACAAGAATAACATTAAACTCCTTGGCCTGGAGTTTCATCGATACTCCATGACCTGGGACCAACCAAGCTTTATAGTCTTACTTTCTACTACTTTCTGTGTAGATGTGTACTCCACACTACTTGACATTCCAAAGCTTATGCCTTCTCACCCTGGCACCATTCCACCTTGGCACCTACTGTTTTTTCCTCCTGAATTTGAACAATGAAATTTACTCATCTTTCTGGGCGTAGTTCAAGTGCCACTTCTTTTATGAATCTCTCTTTGAGCTGATCACCTGACAATACTCTTTCCCTGTCTAGAGCCATTTTGCTCAGTGCTGTAGTACTGCATTCACATCTTTCCTTCCCCATGTTACACCCTTTAGGCAAAGACCCTATCTTGCTAATGTTAGAATTCTGCACCATGGCCAGTGCAATGCTGCTCAGTATGCGTCTGCTGAATGATGAATGCCCACTGAGCTAGGTGCTGAGGGGAACATGAGCATGAATCAGATAGTCTGTACCACCAAGGAACTTAATCTGATAAATTAGTCCAGCTCAGCACATATTTTGGCAGAATTTAGCATATATGGTGGGGGAAAATGACATGGTTTTACACTTCTGAACTTATTGTAGCTCCTTTAACCAAGCAGCTTTAAATCAATATGAAATTGAAAAAAGTATTACATAGAGCCATATAAAAATGAGGAGGCACAGAATCCCAAAGTCCTGAGATTTAGGGGTCTCCTTGGTTTCAATCATGTAAACAAGAGACTCAGACTAACACTGGACCCATGCCTCCGTCCAGGCCTGGCTACACTCAGCTGCAGAAACATCTGACAGGACCATCCCTTCACATGCTTCCTTTTAAAACTGGTTATGTGGGGCCGGGAAGGAAGGGCCACAAGGCTGTTCCCTGTCCGCTGTGGGCCTGGCCTGACAGTCGCCACAGGGAAGCCTCATGGACAGGGCCTATCTCTGCATGAAGCCTGTGTCACTACTAGGTTTCTTCCCATCCTTACTCTGCATACAAGGTAGTGACAGAATTTTCTAGGCAGTTCTTTGTTTAAACTAAGAATTCAAATAAAGTATACTATCAGTGACAACAATCAATTGATTCCCTTTGCCAGTGCCTGACAGTTTCAATTTCTGAATTTTAGTATAGCCTCAAAAAACAGCTTAAGAAATAAGTTGAAATTTGTTAATTTAAAAAAAAAAAAGGGTATTTGGAAGTTCTCAGCTGTTAGCTGACTCAGTATTCATCTATTTAAAAACTCTCAAAACTTCTAGTAGAGGGCCAGTCCATGGCTCACTCGGTGCTGATAACACCGAGGCCATGGGTTCAGATCCTATATAGGGATGGCCGGTTCACTCACTGGCTGAGCGTGGTGCTGACAACACCAAGCCAAAGGTTAAGATCCCCTTACCGGACACCTTTATAAAATAAAAAATAAAAACTTCTAGTAAAACCCTTCAGCTAGAGATCTTTTATGTCTAATACAGTTTTTAACAAAGGTCAAAATCCAGGGCCTTTAAAAGAAGTACTGATTTTAAAAATCTAATAAAAAACTATAGAATGGTATTCTTTGGAATCCTCCCAAGATTTTATATTGTAATCTAATGGAACATTCTCTCTAGTGTTCTGGAAATATAAATATGGGCATCTGAAGATTCAGAACAAGCCTCCAAGGAAGTCCCATTTCCAATTATTCTTTGAACACATACTTGTGGTGACAACAGAACTATGGAGGCTCAAATTTATAGTGCTTTTGTCAGAGAAGGAAAAAAAAGGCCCAAAGAGTGATGACCCATGGCAGCTACGTCAGCTTCTCACACCAAGAGCACACACATACAGAATTCTAAAACCCAGTTTCAGAGAACTGCCGACACTCACTTCATACTGGGATCCTCTCTCTTCTTTTGAATAATCCCCACATTCTACGAAACTAACAGTTTTTGTGGGCTTTACACAGGCAGTGCAAACAAAGCACGTGCTCTCTAAGCTGCTGTGAACTCTATCCTCCGATGGTGATGCCTTACCTGGTGCAGTCCCACTCTCACTCTGCAGCAGCGTTCCTGTCACTTGTGCGTTGTTTGGGTTTGCTCCAGGTGCTGTGCAGGGAGGAGGCCCTGCCCCACCCCCGAGGAGCATGCAGGACGGTGGAGGGGGCTGCCCACGTTTTAGTAACACTTTGTGGTCCTGCTGGCAACGGAATCGCGGTGGCACCTCCCGAGGCATGTAGCGGGCGGCGCTCGGCGGTTGTCCGTTCGGCACTGCCACCCTTTTGGCATTGTTGCCACCATTGACTGGTGGCGATGGAGAGCTGCCAATTGGGCTGGCGGCCGTTGGTTGGCTTAAACTTGGTTTCGTCACTTCGGGCACTAAAAGAGAGAGGTTGGGAAATGGCCTTTGAAATCAAAAACATTTGTCCAAAGATTACTTTTAAGAACCCTTACATGAGACCAATTTTACCAAGACAACTCTTCTCCTTTCACTCTACTCTCAAGTGGTAGTCTTTCCAAATTCCCCACAGCACCTTCAGCTTAAAGTAGAGTGAAGGTGGTGGGTGATGGTGACAAGGATTCAAAGACAGCCAGATCATGCAATTACATTCCATTAAGGGGGAGAAGGAGGCAATCATCACTCACTCCCCTAAACCAACAGTGGAATTAATTTCCTGAAGCGCTGCCTAGCAGTATAAATGTCCACAGCAAGGTCCTTGTTAAAGAGTTCAAGCCTCTCAGTCCATGGGCCCCTTCCCTTCATCCACAGTCTTAAAAGACCTGCCTCTGGGAAAGCGTTCCTGAAGTCCCTGGACTAGGTGGGCTAAGCACCCTTCATTTGTGCCCCTGGAGCACACCATCCCTCTCTCTCTCCCACTGACTTTACTATATTATATTGAAATTCTCCATTGACAGTCCCCTCTCCCTCACCAGGCCATAAGTCACTCGGGGCAGGGACCCACCCTTCATTTTTTTTTTTTTTCTTAGGCCTGGAACAGGGTAGACCCTGCAGGGAACCTCAGGCCTGTAGAATCATAAAGCTTGACTTGGCTTTGGTTTCTAGAGCCACCTGAATTCAAGACTTGCTTGGCCTTCTGTGTAAATATTAGAAACATTATAAATCTTTTTGCTTCTGTCAAAAAAGCCTGTTTTTTTCCTAGCTCTTTATTTAAAATAAAAATTTCAAAATGTAAATACTTTTCCTGTTTAAATATTTATGTAATTTTAGGCTGGCTGGTTAGCTCTGTTGGTTAGAGCTTGGTGTTACAAAACCAAGGTCAATCAAGAGTTCGGATCCCCATAGCAGCCAGTCGCAAAATAAATAAATAAATAAAATAATTTAAAAATAAATAGAAAAGATAAAATTGTAAAATGACAGACAGCATGGGAATGTGCAGGACAACCCGTGAAGCCACACTCTGCTGGGCCCCACAGGTCCCCACTCTCTACTCTACAGAGAAGGTTCTCTTCTGTACCTGCCTTGCTTCACCCTACCAAAAGACCACCACCTTCTCCAAGAAAATCTACCTGACAAACAGAAGCTGGCAGTATTACAGAAATAATCATCGAGCCGGATGGCTCAGATGACTCTGAGGCCAAAATCCCTGCCGCCCAGAGTAATGTTAGAGCCAGCCCTGGTGGCAGTCCTGCTTTGACTGCTGAAATGATGCTGGGCCAGCATGTTGCTCGTTTAATTGGCTCCTTTATGAGGAGAGAGACACATCATCATCAGAAATCAGGGGCCCAATCTATACCCTACCAGACATTAGCAAGAACTGAGTGTGACAGGAGAAAAGGGTAGGTGTCTGCAATAATTTCTGGGTAACCCCTATGTCTAACCTTAGTCAATCACAAGGAAGTACTGAACCTCCCAGGAAGAAAGGGAGGTCAGAGGACCCATAACCTGATGAGAATAAATGTTAACTTGAGAATATAAATTAGCCATTGTCTAATATTAATACCCTCCACATGACCTGTAACAGCTGATGGATAAATAACTGGTAAATCAATGAATAAATATTCTTTAATGATTCATTTTCTATCTGTTTCTGGAAGATTTCATAGCATATGGCATTCCCCATGCCCATTTCTCTTATTGTGAGAAAAAAGCAGCTAGCAAAGGATGGGAGGATTCTTCCCAACTGATTTTTAGAATAGAAGGAACTATGCTTCTATGAGGCTACCCTTCTATAAAAGGGCCAGAATCTTCACTTGAAGTTAATCAGGTCTGCTACATACTTTAACTCATTTTCCTAAAAAGGAATAAGACAAAGACAGAGCAGCCTATAGGACTGAGGGCTGAGCACTAGCTCGACTAACTCCACAATATTCACAGCACTGTTTCAACCAAAGACATGTGGTGGGCATTGTATACTGTACAAGATTCCTTGTAAAAGCTCCTCAGAGAACTCTCCTACCATCACATCAGAGACAGAATGGATCATAAATGATAGTCATTATAAAATAGGAACATGCCTCAACCCTTTCATTCCAGTATAGCTCCATCTCAGGAGATTAGCCATTCAAATCTCCAGTACAGTCAGAAAAAGCCTGTGTACAATGTTAGTGATAAGCAAACTTTTTCAGGACTCAAATGAATTCTTATTCTACTATTTTTGCTACACCTTTCTGTGAATTCAAGAATTTTAAGCATTTAAAGGGTAATCAGAATTCTAGACACTAATTACACAGCAATGTAGCTGTTAGGCAGGAGGCCTAATCCAATCTGATTCCCAAAGTCCAAACTTAATACAACAGAATCAGTGTGTGTACCTCATTCAGAATTCAGAATGTTGGATGACAACAGGAGAGAGAAATTACCATTAAGTCTGAATATGCTACTTTTTAGGAACTCTCTTTTCTGAATCTTAATGATTTGGAGGTTGTAGCACAAATATTCCAAAGGTAAGCTGCTCCAAAGAAGGGCAGTTTCTTATTTTCCAGAGGAAAGTCTGTGGCTTAAACATGGTCCCTGTATCACAGGGAACTAAGAACATTATTAAAAATGCTGGGTATTGGGCCAGCCCGGTGGCGCACTGGAGAGTGCGCCACTTGAGAGCGCGGCGGCGCTCCTGCCGAGGGTTCGGATCCCATGTGGAGACCGGTTCCTGCTCACTGGTTGAGCGCGGTGCGGGCGCAACACCGAGGGTTGCAATCCAGTTGCCGGTCAGTTAAAAAAAAGACAAAAAGGAAAAAAAAAATGCTGGGTATCCTATTTTCTAATTTCCATTCATTTACTCCTAAAAATCATTTCTGTACTCTAACAACTAAATCTTATCCTCTTCCCCAACCCTTTCATCTCACACCATTCTCGTATCTCACAGTTTGAACTTCTAATTGCCTCTATTTCTGAAAAACTTCAGTAAGATGCTATTTTTTCAGATAAAAGTATTAAGAAGCTTCTAAATGTATAACAAATCCAACATTGCACAGGACCAATACAAGCTACTATTTCCTTTAACTATCTCGATGATACCAAACGTAAAAAAAATGTAGAAATGTTTTCAAAGTAATAGTTAAAATACAAACAAGGCGGGGCCGGCCCGGTGGCGCACTGCTATAGTGCGCCGCTTGGGAAGTGTGGCGGCGCTCCCGCCGAGGGTTCGGATCCCACATACAGACCGGTTCCCGCTCACTGGCTGAGCGAGGCGCGGGAGCAGCACCGAGGGTTGCGATCCCGTTGCCGGTCCCGGTCCGGTACGGGGGCGACACTGAGGGTTGCGATCCGTTGCCGGACACGAAAAAGACAAAAAAAAACAAAAAACAAACAAACAAGGCCTAGTAAAGATATTTTTTTAGGTGGAACATTTAAAATCTCCAAGACTGATGACACATAGTGAGTGGCCAGTGCGTACTGAACAATTTTCAGTAACTTCTAAGCATTGTCTCCACTTCTTTACCTTCTAGTCACTCCTCAACCCAATGTAACTGGCTTTTGCCCTGAACACCTCCCTGGAAACGTCTGTCCTCATTAAGTCTCTAGTGATCTTCATTGCCAGTCTAACGGGCACATGCTGGACTTTTTCTTCTTAGATTTTTCTGCAGCTTCTGAACACTACTGGTCATTCTCTCCCTCTTCGTTTTTGTGAAACCCACTCCAGCTAGCTCTTTGGCTCTTCCTTTCTCTCTTCCTTTGTGGGCTTCTCATACTCTTGTTCTGGGTCAGCGAACATTTTCTGTAAAGGACTGGATAGTAAATATTTTAGGCTTTACTGGCCATATGCTCTTTGTTGCAACAATTCAACTCTGCTCTAGTAGGGAGAAAACAGCCATAGATAATGTATAAACAAACAAGTGTGGTTGTGTTCCAATAAAACGTTATGAATCAACAGTGAAATATGAATTTCATACCATTTTCACGCGTCATGAAATACTGTTTTGTTCCCCAATAATCTAAAAATGTAAAAAACATTCTTAGCTCATGGGCAGTACAAAAACAGATGATGAGTCAGACTTGGATGGTAGGCCATAGTTGGCAACCCCTCCTTTTGACTATCCCATTTATCATAACTGCAAAATGGCAGCTGAATTTGGCCAGGAATTATGTCTTAAAAAAAAAAAAAAATCAATGTGAAGGTGGGGCCAGCACCCTTCCCACTTTTAAGTTACTAAGCACAAACTATCCCTGGCACAGGCTTTAACTATCACTTATGTGTAAACGTTTTCCAAATCACTATCTTAACTCAGATCTCTTTCACCCTTCCCCTTCCCCTCAAACTTGTCCCCCAGCTCCCAATCCAATCCTAGCTCAAAGAATGAAGTCATCACACAACCAGCTGCTTAAGTCAGAAACCTGGAATGTATGGGCCGGCCTGGTGGCACACTGGAGAGTGCGCCGCTTGGGAGTGTGGCGGCGCTCCCGCCGAGGGTTTGGATCCCATGTGGAGACCGGTTCCCGCTCACTGGCTGAGCACGGTGCGGGCGCAACACCGAGGGTTGCGATCCCGTTGCCGGTCAGTTAAAAAAAAAAAAAAAAAGAAAGAAAGAAAAGAAACCTGGAATGTATCTTACACTTCTCAATGCCCTCACCCCAACACACATACACCATTATTTAATCAACATTAAGATGAAAAAGCATCTCTCCAATTCATTCCTTCCTTTCTACCACCACTGCTCCTAACCAGGTTCAAGTCATCACCTCCCATCTGTACTATTTTCATAGTACACTTATCTGAGCCACATGTCTTAAAACAACTCCTGTCATTCACTCAGAGGCAGTCAGTCCCATCTCTGGACAAGTGGCTCCCCACCACAATGTTAGAACACACAGGTGTCTCCAGAAGATGTGAGGGGTACTGCAAGTAGTTTAGTTTATCAATTATTTAATCAGGAGGAAGGGACCCAAATGAATAAGTTAGAGCAGACACAAGGTTATCCCAACCACCACCATGCACCCACTGTAATATGACTTTTGGAATAGGCTCAAAAGAAAGAGTTTAGCCAATGTATTACAAGGGTCCATAACCCCAGGTATTCTGATGGGAAGGTGCTGTTTCTCAGTTGTGCCCCAGTCTGGTAAAGGGGCAAGGTTATGAATTATTGCTTTGGACAACAATATCTAAAGCATTTAACTTATTACTGAGCTAGAAGCTTTTCTTTCTTGCTTTGATTCACCATTAATACTTCTGGGGTTAGAATAAGTCTTAAGGAACAAAACATATGACAGACATTTACCAAGGAATTATTAAGTGTCAAGCACCAGAGCCCCTCAAATCTTTGAAGACAGTTACCTGAGGTTCCCCAAGTGGGAAGTCTTCCCCTGGGAACTAAACAACCCCAGGTGTTTAAATTTCCCTTAGTGACAAATTCCTTGACCAATTTGGTCCAAACTCCACATGGTTCATGGAGGTTGATCTCTGTTCCTTTTGTAGCATGACATTCCCATGTAAATCCCCCTCCCTGTATATTGTATCTCTATTAATGCAGTTTAAGGTTTTGTTAGTTTTATAAATCAGTTGTTTCATACTGATAACTCTCATTAAACTAACAGTTACCCTAACATCTTTTTAACAAGGCTAATTTGCTATGTCCAAATTCCATTACATAGTCTATACAATTGGGCTTTTTTTTTTTAAAGATGACCGGTAAGGGGATCTCAACCCTTGGCTTGGTGTTGTCAGCACCACACTCAGTCAGTGAGCAAACCGGCCAATCCCTATGTGGGATTCGAACCCATGGCCTTGGTGTTATCAGCACCGCACTCTCCCGAGTGAGCCACAGGCCGGCCCCCAATTGGGCTTTTTGATTCTAATCCTATCTTCATCCCTGTTAAATTTCAACCTGTTAAATCTGATCCTGTTAAATCTGATCAATCTCTTGAACTCTTCTGATTCTAAGTCTTATATACAACAAAGGAGGATATTAGTTTAAGTGCTTTTTACTATTTGTTGCCTGGGTAACAGACCCAGCTCTAGCCCATGCCTTCATACAACCTCCACTTGAAATCCCTGTCCTATTCTCTCCAGAATTCTCACCACTTTTTTTTTTAATGATGAAAGATAAAAGAACATATAATATGTCTATGTTTTCTCTGAAATATGGAAAAATCTTACTTCAGTCCTCTGTACAATCAGAGACTCGGCACCAACACAGTCTTTTCTTTTTTCTTATAGGGTCTGTTGGGGAAAGAGGGGGTAGATTCAGAGTTAAAGGCAGACTGCCTGAGGAAAATACCATCTCTGGGAGAAGAATATGACCCAGAAAGGTCAGGTGAGGGGAGAGAAGAAGAATGAGATTTAAGTGTCTAGGCAGGCTCTCAAGAACAAAGATGAAGATGTGGCTGTAAAACTGAGCAAAAAACTAGAAAGGTTAGGGTATCCCTCTATTTACAGACTAACTCAGGGATAATTTTTATTTTTACTTCCTGTCTACTCCTCATTCTAACAATTAAATCCCTCAGGAGACCTGAAACAGGCTCTCAGCTCACCTTAAGATTCTTTTACTTTACTTTCTGATTGAAGGGGTGGGAGGTGGGGACAGTATGGAGAGTGTGAAGCTGTATTCCATTTTATGGTAGGTATGAGAAAGACCCTAATTGGAAGAAAAATTCAGTACTGAGTAGAAAGGATAGTCTCATTTTTAAGACTTTGACAGAAAAAAGAGAAATGTGTTTTGAGAACAGACCTGGTCTCCCTCCCCACCACTGCCAATTTTTTTTTAAGATAGGACACCTAATGGATTTTCAGTTTTCTGATAGAAACACCACTTATCATACACAATAGCTTGGTTCTATAGCAAAACTAGTTTGGCTTCATGAGCATGAGACTTGTAGCCAGGCCTAGGAATCCAATCACCATACTCCAGCAACCACAGAGCCTGGACTGTCCAGAAAAATGCCAATTTTCTTAACTGTTATCCCGATAAATCATCAAAAAGTCTTATCAATACTTAGGCGCCCAAATCCTTTTCTAGACAGTATGTTGGTTTAGAAATATGGACACCGTACCACTACAAATAACACTATTTCTGTGGTAAAGTATAATTTAAATTTCAAATAGTTTACAAAGATACTTCCAAAATAAAGCCTACTTCTGGGATAGGAACTAGCTGAATGCACAGGGGAGAATACTATTCCTTCTAACCAATCGATAATTATAACTAATAATTCTCAGTTTATTTTACAAATCACTACAAAGTCCCAAACTACATTCTCCTTTGAAATGTCTTTTGATTAGAAAAATATTACAGCATTATCTAGCTGTCTGAGAATGTGTTCTCTATCACTAATTTCCAAGAAACTAGCACCATCTGTATCAGTCTTCCATTCACTATGTGACATGCTTTGGCCTGAGAGTTCAACAAAACAAAACTAAACTAAACTGTGAAGAAGCTAATCATTAGAAGGCCTCCTATCAAGCCTTGACCTCTCCACCACCCTTATCCTCTTTCAAGTTATCAGTCATATCTGGTTCCCTTCGTCCTGGGCAGTGGTTTGCAACATGTACTGGGGTCACCTGCAGAGCTTTTCAAAATACATCTGCTAGGGCCATGGCCTGGGACTGTGAAGGTTTGGCAGGAGGCCTGAGCTTGTGTATTTTGACAACTCCATGCAAATGATTCTAATGCACAGCTAATTGAGAACCACATACAGTATTTAGGTAGGTAAGGATAGGTAGGAGCTATCTCAAGGAATTAAGTATCCCTTTCTTTATTTGATGACTAGAAGTATTATCATCACCAGACAAAACTACACAACCAAAATTAATAGGAAAGAACTAAAACAGAGACCATTATGTTGAGAATGACCTGAGGGATGCCTGCTTCTGTTTACAACACATCCCTATTTTGTAACAGAGTTAACCTACTCAAAATATACTGTCCTTTTAAAAAGCATATTCCAGGCTCTAGCTCAGAATACAGTGTGAACATTCTAGATTGTAATATTCCATTTTCAGATGCATCCCATGGATCAAAGTGGTTAACAACCCTCTGCAGTTCCCATCTGTAAATCAGGAGCTGTTGTTTTGTTACTGTTCTTTTTTTCTTTTTCTTTTTTTTTTTTTTTGAGGCCGGCCGCACCACGCTCAGCCAGTGAGCGCACCGGCCATCCCTATATAGGATCCGAACCCGTGGCGGGAGGGCTGCTGCGCTCCCGACGCCGCACTCTCCCGAGTGCGCCACAGGCTTGGCCCTTTGTTACTGTTCTAAGAAAAGTTTTCAAAAGATGTGTGTGGTCTGAAGGTAGAAGTGGATATGGAAAAAATTGCAGCTGAAATTGCACAGGCAGAGGAGCAAGCCCGCAAAAGACAGGAGGAAAGAGAGAAGGAGGTGGCAGAGCAAGCTGAGCACAGTCAGAGCAGCATCGTTCCTGAGGAAGAGCAAGCGGTGAACAAAGCTGAGGAAAAGAAAGACGATGAGAGCACTCCCATGGAGACAGAGGAGACACACCTTGAAGAAACAATGGAGAGCCAACAAAACGGTGAAGAAGGCACGTCTACTCCTGAGGACAAGGAGAGTGGACAGAAGGGAGTCAACAGTATGCCAGAGGAAGGAACTAGTGATAGTAACACTGGCTTGGAGAGTAATAGTGCCACAGTGGAGGAGCCACCAACAGACCCCACACTGGACGATGAGAAGAAAGAATAAATGTTGCCTTGTTTTATGTGTTCTGAATACTTTTTTAAATGAAAAAATGTTTTTTGGTTTAAAAACAAAAAAACAAAAAAAGATTTAGTTCCAAATCATGAACCACATAATTTGAAAACAAGGTACTTACTCTTTTGCCTCCTAAAAATTTCTTTTTCTTTCTTTTTTTTTTTAAATTTTTTTTTTCCTTTTTTGTCTTTTTTAGTGTCCGGCAGCGGATCGCAACCCTCAGTGTCACGCCCGTACCAGACCAGGACCGGCAACGGGATCGCAATCCTCGGTGTTGCACCCGCACCTTGCTCAGCCAGTGAGCTGGAACCGGTCTGTATGTGGGATCCGAACCCTCGGCGGGAGCGCCACCACGCTCCCAAGCGGCGCACTGTAGCAGTGTGCCACCGGGCTGGCCCGAAAATTTCAAGGCCAACTAGAAACACTAATACATCATTACTACTCTTCAGTGACTGCAAACAACCCACCTTAATTACTCTACACCCACTGTCTTTTCAAGTGGATAGGAGGCTGAGTCAGCAACAGTATAAAATCTAAACACAAAAGGCTCTAAGAATTTAAAAAGGAAAAAAAATCTTACCTTTGGTTTTTTGTTCCGTGACCTGCAAAATAGACAGACACAAGTAAATGAGATTTGCTTTCTAATTCACTACATTATAAGACTACTTTAATTTTGATAACTCATGTAATTTAAGCTGTCAGATACACGAGCATAGTTAAAATCCAGGAAAAAAATAGCTGGGAATCAGTTTAGACATCCTTCAAAAGACTACAGCCTTGGGGCTGGCCCGTGGCTCACTTGGGAAAGTGTGGTGCTGATAACACCAAAGCTATGGGTTCGGATTCCTATATAGGAATGGCCGGTTAGCTCACTTGGGAGAGCGTGGTGCTGACAACATCAAGTCAAGGGTTAAGATCCCCTTACTGGTCATCTTTAAAAAAAAAAACAAAACAGAAAAAGAAAAAAGACTACAGCCTTAAGTCCAGCTATACCTTACATGACTACTGTTAGGAAATTCCGTTTTGATTGCTATGACTAGCGAAGATGAAATGGATGTGGCCCAGAAACTAAATTAGCCATAGAGACAAAAAATTGCCCTATGAGAAGGAGGAACTCAAACACTGGATCTCAGATCCAAAGAGCAAAACTTCAGGTACCAATCCATCAGAGGAACCAGAGGTCAGGGCAGGAAAGCAGGGTTCAAAACTAAGCCTTGCCATTTCCTGAGTGTATGAACTGAGTTTTTGTATGTATCTACTGAATGAAGAAAATAACAGTATCTCCCTGCAAAGGGTTGTTGTAAGGATTAAATCAGATATCCCATGCCAATGCTCAGCAAATGTTTGCTATTATTATTAAAATTTACATAAAATAGCATGAAGTACTAGCAGTAAGACTGAAATACATAAATTTTGAACAAATCAAGCATACTAGGTTACTACTATGGGAGTTCATGAAAACATGGTCATCTTTGGAGGGTGTGTCCTATAGCTAAACAGCCCGCATCTTACTTGCAGGACCTCCTGGAGTGCTTCTTACACTCTTGCATTAAAGGACAAGCTAATACTATTATATTGAATTTGTGGAACACAAATGTTTCCCGGTACTAATTGTTACAGAGCTCAATTCTACTGAAAATACCCTTTTATAATTTTTCTATAACCCCACTTATCCAAGAATGAACTAATTTGCATTACATACCAATTCCTTAAGGCACTTTAGGTTTTACGAATTGGCATTCACACACCAATTCCTTAAGGCAATTGAGCTTTCATACCATCGTAAATATTTCTTAGAAAAGTCAAAGCCTTCTCTGGTTGTAAGCAGCAAACTCAAATAATGACAAATATGCCTTAAAATGTGGTTCTGTTAAAAGAGTTGTCCCCCAGACGGTGAAAAGCTAGATGATCAAAGCATGTGTTCTGCCAACACTAAACAATGCTCCTTTAGCAGCATCAGCCTAATGAATGTGAATGGAATCCTTCTTTGACACCTCTCTCATGAATGGAAACTAACAGTTTACTCAGTGAAGGCTCTAGAAAGAGCAAACTGCCACAACCATTAAACACAGTGGAAAAAGCTCATGTTTAATTTCTGTGTGGAAATAATTTAATTTTAGCTTTAAAAGTCAACTCTTCAAGAAAATGACATTTGCCGTTATTCATTCTTAACAATTCACTATTAAACAAACACTTTTTGAGTGACTACTCTGCATCAGGCACTGCCCTAGTTATTGGCAATACAAATATGAATAAAACTTCTAGAAACGTACTGTTGATCTAACAGGGAAGAAAGACACACAGAGATGGTTATAAAGCAGTGAGGTAAGCAGTATGAAGGATGCAGAAGCACTAAGAAGAGGCACCACAAATGTTTGCTGAATGAATGAATGACCATATAACAGAACATCTGGCAAGTTCTCTACAATTCTTTGCATCATAGCACATTTTATGCTTCCTAGTTGAGGCGTTGTCTCTAAAATAAGGTTGGAAAACACTAAGACAATCACATGGTAAGCTTTGTACTCTCTCCTTAAAACTGCTAAATCGGAATTTAATTCTGAGATTATGCAATGGTTCAGTATAATAAAACTATATCAAAGGCCATGAGTCAGCCTGTGTCAGCCTAGATTCTGTCAGCTGATATAGAACATTTTTTAACAAAAAGACTGAATTTTTATTGCTCATAATTAACAAGGCTGAAATTTTATTTATGGTGTCTTTCCTCTTTGCCATCATTTCTTCATTTTAATGTAATGCAAGCACAAGGGAGAACTACATTCTCTGCATAAATAATCCCAATTCACTCCCAAGTACATCCATACCATCTTATATATTATCTAAAAGAATTGCTCACTGGTCAGTTAGCTCAGCTGGTTAGAGTGTGGTGTTATAACACCAAGGTCAAGGGTTCAGATCCCCATATGGGCCAGCTGCCGAAAAATAAATTGAAAATTTTTTAATAAAAAAATAAATAAATAAATTAGTCTGTTTGGCATCCTCTTGTTCACAGCCTTGACTCAAGTTCCCTAGTGTCCAGTCTATTAACGGTCCATTTCCACAGACTGCAAAATCCAATTTCTGTACCAGTTTAGTAGATGAAATCTATGTGTGCCCTGAAGGAAAAGAAAGCTTTCACTGAGGTTCAATCTCACATCACTCCAGTTGGGAGGGTCAGTGTGTGCAGGACAGAGGAACAAGAGCCCAGAAGCCACAGGGGCAATGCCACTAACACCCCATGGCTGGTGGGCCTGCACATGGCAACCTCAATGAGAGACAATGTGGCTGCACACCTGAAGGGAAGTACAAAAAAGCCTCTGGGTTGTTATCTGACTTCTTTATTAGGGCTTTTTACCCTAGAATTTTAGACAATTCTAACAAGCTCAAATGAGAAGCAACACATTAGTAGCAAATACCCTAACAGCATGAAGATGAGATGGGGAACACACCACTATTAATAGAAACAGAAACACAATTAAAAGCAGACAAAATCTTAAACAGCACAACAGTCTATTATAGCACCACATAATAATGAATGTCCCTTTTAATTAAGTCGTGAAGAAAAGATAAAATTATATTTCATATGTTTAACATGGCAGGGTCATATGCAATCCAATTCAGAAAATATTTCCAGGGTTTTTCTTAGCTGGTACTCATAAATGATCTATTTCAATAATTCAAAAAACTGAATTATGGGAAACGCTATACCCAACAATGCTGGGAAAACTTGGAGTGCCCTTAAACTGGCTCACGTTTGACTGCCTTGATTTTGTTCTAAATCTGGAGTTCCTCTGAATCTCCTAAGAGTTTCCACCTCCCTAAACTTAGCTTCGATAACTAGCACCATAGCAGGGATAAACCTGCCCTGCAGGGAGGCCCTGCTTCCCAAGTGCTTCAGGTAGTAAGTAAACAAGAACTGGCAGTGAATCACCTTGCCTCCAAAAGACACCAAAGCGCACTGCTGAGTCAGAGTCCAAGTCAGGTAATATGGAAAGAATGGTGAGGTGAGGAAATATGTACAATCAGGCAATGGCCAGGGCAGAGGAATGCCCTCTGAAGCAAAGGGGTCAAGGCACTCTCTGCTTTGTTTTCTTTTTCCCCCTTTTTGTCTTTTTTTGTGACCGGCAACGGGATCGCAACCCTCGGTGTTGCGCCCGTACCTTGCTTGTTCAGCCAGTGAGCGGCCAGTCTGTATGTGGGATCTGAACCCTTGGCGGGAGCGCCGCTGCACTCCCAAGCAGTGCACTGTAGCAGTGCGCCACCGGGCCGGCCCATGGCACTCTCTGCTTTGGATAGCTAGGTCAGAAAAACACTTCCACTGAAACCAGACCGTTGACAGCTGTCAGACCTATGGCTTTTTCTTTTAGCACTTCTCTTCTTCTCCTAAGCAAATTCCCCAAAGCCATGCAATGCTATATCCTCCAAAGTACTATGCAGGTCCACTGGTTCCTTGCAAGGGGAGTTTCTGTAAGGAATTATCAAAAGATAGACTCATCTAAACAACAGTGCTTTTGGTGGAGCAAAAGAACACCAGGTCAAACTCCAGCAAGTTTTTCAAAGTTATTCTATAAACTTGCTTAAAAAAGAGGAGATTAAATTGTGATACAATAAGAAAATGATAGGAGTTGAGAGTTTGATAACTCTTTTCTCAATACTGTTTACTGTTATTTTCAAAAAATCAGCTGCAGCGTTATTTAACATGTACTTTATGGTAACAAACGCAGACCTTGAACTTTCTCCCACTTCCAAATCTTAAAACTTTTTAGTAAACTAATGTCTCAAGTAGCACTATTGAGATGCCAAGTATCCAAGCCAAGATAGTTACTTATCATGGATGCTTGGTGAATGTAAACATAGACTTTAATTGATTAACCCACCTTCTGAGTGGCTTCTTTTTTCTTTTTATCTTCTTTCTTCCTTTTCTTGTCTTCCATTAACTGTTCTTCCCTTTCTTGCTCCTTCTCTCTGTTAAGGTAATGTCATACCAGGAGGTTATACATCTGTACTCACAAGTCACTTTGGTAGCAAATTAAATGCTTATAGATGCTATGCAAGGCAATACTTCACTCAAGCAGACCGAGCAGAACACAATGCTTTACTTAAACTAAAAGGATACATAAAACTCACCTTTAGTTATTCCCACATCTTGGTTTGTCACTCCTTTTGCAAAACATGACATTAATTTTAGTTCCAAAGAAGCCTATTAAAGTGAGCTTTTATAATATCTACCTAAAAGTATATACACACACAGGATTAATGTATTTCCACTAAGCAAAGGACCTAATTTGAATATGACAATATCCAGTTGGCTTTTGGCAACATTCCTCATAAATAATGCAGAATATATTAACTCAATTATGGTACATATGTAGTTATCATAATTTATTTGTTTTCACAGGACATCTGCAGAGTGATGAACATAAAACTCCACGTTTCTATATTCCATATTTTCCTCTACATTTATTAATGCTGTATGTTTTACATATTGTCAACTTGTGTGGTTTTTTTTTTTTCCTTTTTGTCTTTTTCCGCGACCGGCAACGGGATTGCAACCCTCGGTGTCGCACCCGCACAGCGCTCAACCAGTGAGCGGACCGGTCTCTATATGGGATCCGAACCCTCGGTGGGAGCGCCACCGCACTCCCAAGTGCCGCACTCCACCGAGTGCGCCACCGGGCCCGCCCTCAACTTGCGTTTTTAAGGCAGGTACCAAATGTTCTATAAATCAGTTCACAATTGCATCTGCCTTTGCACAAGAATTAAGATGATCAGGTTTTGCTCCACTCAATTAGAACAAAAATGATACACAACCACAACAATAAACATTCCAATTGAAAAAAATGTGCTGAATCTCAGGAAATTAATATAATTCATACCACACGTTTGAAAAGTAATTTTGAAAAGTAACATTTATTCTAACGCTGCCAGCATTCACTTTATGTATCAACTGGAAAAACCATATAGGCAACTGGTTTAACTTCAAAGCTCATTTTCAGAGCTGGAAGGAGAGTCAGACTACCAAATAGATACTGCCTGCAATACTTATGATTTTAGGTGATCCAACATATCAAACCTATGGTTTCACAGATATCACCTAGAATAAGGCCAGGTTAAAAATCAGTCATTAAAAAAAATGTTAAGCAAATAAGAGGTTTGCAAACATGGCAAAAATCACAAAGATGGTTCCTGAAGGACTGAACTTTGAAAAGTGAAGATCTAGTTCAATATATTCAACCTATACAAAAGGAACTGAAGACCAAAACTGAGGTGGGCTTCCACGAATAGGTAATTAATGTCTTATTTACAGAAAGCAAGAATTTTTTTAAAAATTGTTTGACCTACATGTTAAGCTATTGCTGACTTTGTTCACATTCACAAATATTAGCCTTTCTCCTTCTGCACCTCTGGGCATAAATATACAAAAGCCTTACATGCAAAATTCGCATCCTAAAAAGTAACTTCCATGAAAACCTTAAAAATACAAGCAAGAAAGATATTTTACTGAAATATCCTTAGGTCTAATGCTGGATTTCTTTGAAGTCAGATTATGCGTATATCAGTCTAAGTGGGAAGCTCTTGGAGAAAATCCACTTGCAGCAGGGCTCTACTTTAAGAAGATGAATTTATGAAAACTGGCCAGATGGATATTGACCATCTAAGGTAGGCTTGGCCACAGTTCCTATTATATTTGGCTCTTAGAGCTTCTTGTTTCCTTGGGTTGCAAGTGGAAGGAGAGAATGGTGTTCTTCATGCCCAAGTTACTGTAACTTGGCTTCCACATGTTATAGTGAAACTGACTACAGAAAAGAAGCAACCACAGCATGAATATCTCCTGTTTTAAATATCTGGTGCTTTAAAAATGCATTAAGTTGCCATTTTTTTCTAAACCTAAAATTATTCTAAAATTTAAAGGTTTATTTTTTTTAAAACTGCAATAAAAAAAGCAGTAAGTCTATAATGAGACACATTCTTAAAAAACAACTAACCTTTTCAAATATTTTTCCTATAAACAGGTAATTCGGGGAAAGAGATTGAAATCTATGCTCACTAGAAGTAGACTTATTTCCAAAACAAATATTTTTCAAAGCTTTCCAGGAGACAGGCTGTGCTTTCACCCTGATTTTTTACCATGCGTCTTGGTAGAAGTTAGTCTTCTCTTTAAATTTCACTTCCTTAGGAAGAATTTACTTTGCCAACCCTTACTTAAAAGCCTACCATTCACTTAATAATGAATCAATTGATATGGGATTCACCTTTCTTCAAATTCAGTTGTGCTCTATCTAGGCTGCACATTAGCATCATTTGGGGAGCCTTTAAAGAATCCCTACAGAGGGCATCCAAGCAGGAAGGCATCCGTGGTGGTGGTAATGGGAGATTGGTTACATGAGGGTGGGGGTGGAGGGTGATCATTAAACAAGTATATTAAAACTAATAACAGCCAGGTTTCTCATTTAAAAAAAAGTTACAAAAATGAACCATGTGGAGCTGGATCTAAATTAGTTACTGGCATAAACTCACAGGTTTCAATATATAAAGACAGACATAACGATAAAGATGTAACTTTGCATACGTCTATGAGTGTATATTCCTTCATGTACACACACACACGAACACAGACACATAAGCACACATACTTATCATCCAGCTCCATCACTATGAGGGTGAGGCAACAAGCAACATCCAAACAGCAATGAGCACAGAAGCACCCAGATTTGTGTTTTTTTTTTTTTTTTAAAGATAACTGGTAAGGGGATCTCAACCCTTGACTCGGTGTTGTCAGCACCACGCTCTCCCAAGTGAGCTAACCGACCATCCCTATATAGGGATCCGAACCCGTGGCCTTGGTGTTATCAGTACCACACTCTCCCAAGTGGGCCATGAGCCGGCCCTCAGATTTGTGGTTTTTAAATACCATTCTTCACTAAAAGAGCCAGAGTTCTTTGGAAAAAGAGCTAATTCTTGGGCTAGGGCAAGGAAAGTATAAGATAAGCCTGGAATGTATGTTTGCCAAGAAGCAAGGGAGTACTCAAAGAACACCGAACCCTCAGGCGGGAGCGCCACCGCGCTTCCCAAGCAGCGCACTACCCAGTGCGCCACCGGGCCGGCCCCAGATTTGTGGTTTTTAAATACCATTCTTCACTAAAAGAGCCAGAGTTCTTTGGAAAAAGAGCTAATTCTTGGGCTAGGGCAAGGAAAGTATAAGATAAGCCTGGAATGTATGTTTGCCAAGAAGCAAGGGAGTACTCAAAGAACAATGGGGCATGTCAAGTAGTCACAGAAGACAGTTTGAAGGGGCTCCTACTAGCTATATCTGGAACAACATGAGCATCAAAATAAACAATAATCAATATAAACTACTACAAAACAGGAAAGCATAAGTACACATAGAGAGAAATAAGTGAATGAATAAATTAAAAGTGATGAGGAATGGAATATTCACATAGTTTCAAAGCACCTCCCCATAAAATACTTATTATTATAAAGGAGAAAAAAGTAATAATATGAGGAGAAGCCCTGGCAGATACCACCTTAACAAAGTAATCCACATGAACATCATCAGTAATGGGATGAGTTACCTGATAGGATGTTGTGAGAACACAGCGCTACTTCTGTGATATTCGTTTCAAATGTGTTTAACCTGAATATCATCATGAGGAAACATGAGACACCGCTGCATTGACAGTCATTCTACAAAAGAACTGGCCCGCAGTCTTCAAAAGTTTCAAGGCCATGAAAGTCAAGGAAAGACTGAGGAACTCTTCCAAGAGGAAGGATGTTAAGAAGACATAACCAAATGCAAGGAGTGGTCCTTCTCATGTAAATGCAAGTATCACACTTCAAACAGGAGCTGAAGAGCAAATGGTAGTAACCTATCAGGGACTCCCACCTAGAACCTGGGGCTGCCAGGCCAAATCAACCTCATCCATTTACCCCAGTGTGCTGTACAAATTTTTTCTAAATGGATCTTGACATGAAAAGGTTAGGAAATACCTGTTTAGGAACTAGAGGTTAAATACTGCCTCTGCAAAAGACAAACATATGTCATTTTTTCAGTACTGGAAGAATTGAGGTATTGTGTGGGTAAGCAAAAGATAAAAGAAGTGTAAACACTATCACCTAGAATAAATCTAGAATGGTAAAAAGCCAAACTACTCTTCAGAACCTGTGAGGTGAAGAAAGAATACAACAGCCTTTTCTTATTTTCCATGATAAGATTAATTGACAAAAGTGATTTTTTTTTTAAGAAAGGCAGTAGTTTGAGCTGCGACATAGCAAGACTCCTGCTCTTCATACAAGTCCAGAACACCAAAGAGCAACGTGCTGACATTCCTATAAACCTGCCACATCCCAGAGCTGAACCCTCAATGGCCTGAAACCGTTCAAGGGGAAAGCATAGAGGTGTAGTATCTGGACTACAATTCCCTAGAGCTGGCATCCAAGGCCATTCATGGTGTAGTTCCAACTTTCACATTCTGACTCATCCGTTCTGTGTGCCTGACATAAAAACCATCCTCCTTTTTACTGCCCATCACACTTTACCCGATGGTCAAGTCCTGGCTCAATATCCACTTGCTTCAATGAAATCGTCCCTGACAGCTCCAATTCCAAAGAAACTCACCTTCCTCTGTACACCCCACAACTACTGCCCCTACCTCTCGTCTGGCCCTGGAGGTGTCTCAAGGCAGCTGTTAACAGTCAGCAGCAGCATCAGAGCACATGAAATGACTTTCTACAGCATGGCTGACTTTACCAGGGATCTGGGAAGGCAGAGAGATTTGGATGCTCCTCTGTGTTTCACCTCCCTTCTAACAGGATTCCCAGGAACTGATCCACTCCTTTACCAAACATTTATTGGTTATCTGACATGAGTCAGGCAATTCTCTAAGTGCTAGGGATACGGTAGAAAAGAAACCAAGCCCCAGCTCTCACGGGGGCTTACAGTCCAGTGGGGGAGAGAGTCAACAAACAAACAAGATATACAACAAAACATATGTATAAAATATACATTTCAGGTAGCAACAGTGCCCCAAAGAGGAGAGGGCAGGGAGAGCTGGTGGAGAATGACAGGCAGAGGAGAGGACGCTGTCTTACAGAAGATGGTTAAGAAAGGCCTCTCTGACAGGGTGGCCTAAGAATGAAGACCAACTGAGGCAACAAATTGGTCCATATGGTCCTGTACATTCCTTTGTCTGGAATGTACTCTGGAGGAGAACATTCCAGAGGGAATGGCAAATGTATGAAGCAAGACTGGTATGTCTGAGGAAGGTGAAGGAAGGTGCAGCACAGGAAGTAAGGGAGCAAGAGGTAGAGATGAGACCAGAGAGGTGGCAGGGGCTCTTCTTAGAGAGAATGAATTTTTCACATTAACTGGTGCACATCTTCTGATAACTGAATAAGGAATCAAATTGGGACTGATGTACACAAACACAAAACCCAAAACTTCCAAAACATCTTTTCCCCACCACCAATCAAAAGGCCCACCTCTCCCCACCGGAATCAACACTACAAGAGCTCCCACTTCTGTTCTCACAGGTGGCTGGCAGGCTTCCCCCCGAGCACCCGTCATACTATAGAAAAATGAGCTGAGCATGTGTGCATTTCCTACTGATGACGTCTCTGAACGCAGGGGAATCAACCTTACCCTCTTCTTGTGGTGTGTATTGGGAACACAGTAGAGCCTCCAGGCCGAGATGTGTTCAAAGAAAAGCCTCAAAACTGTGAACTGAACCATCTAATAAACATACACTGAGTAACTGTTACATGCCAGGACTGATCTAAGTAGTGAGAATATAACAGTGGGTGAAAGAGGGACAGCCCTGCCCTCAGGAAATGACATTCCAGACAGGAGACAGATAACACAAATACACATGGCTAGGAAGTCATTACAAACTCCAGAAGGAAAATAAAGCTGGATAAGGGGATAGAAATTGTCCAAGAGGGAAGGGACAAGGAAGAAGGTGGGCTACTTTCCACGAGATGTTCACAGAAGTCTCTGTGAGGCAGTGACATTTCAGTAGAGCCCTAAATGAAGAAAATTATCTGGGAGATTAGTGACCAGGCAGAGGGAATGGTGAGTACCAAGGCCCTGAGATGGGAAAGTGCTTAGATGAATGTTGGAACTTTCCTTGTGAGGGGTAGGGAGAGGGCTACTGCCCTCTACACCTAGCCTGGACACACAAACCCTTCAGAGTGTTCTCTGTCGATTCTGTAACAGCCCTTACCCACACCAAAAGAACTGAGCATCCTATTTAAAAGCTTCCCTTCTACCTCATTAATTCATTCAGTATCTCAGTGCCTACTTGATTGCCAGGCACCGTGCTGAGGCTCAGAATTCAGCAGCAAACAAGATACAGTGGGGCTTGCCCTCCTAGAGCTCTCACCACATAAATCGGACAGCACCTTCAGGGCAGGAACCTGTGCCCTTCTTGCTCTGCCTCCCATCTTTACTGAACTTTGCGGTCCTCTGCAGAGAGCTTGCAGTGCCTTTGGTGTTTTGAAAGTACCAGAACCTTGGACATGTGAATGCATGGCCTGTGATAATCCAGGTAAGAGATCAACCTATTTCCACGAACTAAAGTCAAGACCAGTGGTTCTTGAATTCATGTTCCCAAACCCATCACGCTTCAAAAACATGATAGGGGAGGGCTGACAATTTCACACTTGAAAGCAGTAATCTCCACCAGCACGCTGACGGGAGTGAAACCATTATAAGAACCTCAATTCAGATAGCCAGGACTCATCTTGATAGGAATATAGCTCCAGACAACCAGAAGCATCTTCCTTTTCTTTAAAGTCTGCATAACTGGACCCAACAGCATTAAAACCTATTCTTGACATGCTGTGGTCAGCAAATGTGACAGCACCTTCGGTCCTAGGTCATACCCAACTCCACACAATTGAGGCAGACAGACCTGAACAGGAACAACAGATCTATCTGACATGCGAAACATACCAGCAGAAAACCCATACTGTAAAAGATTAAGAGCTTCACAATAAAAAGGAACAAACTGTTAATACATCCACAACTTGGATGAATTTTCAGGGAATTACACTGAGTGAGAAAAGTCAATCCCAAAGGTTACATACTATGATTCCATTTTCCTGCACATGACACTTCTGAAATGAGAAGTGGTTGGCTGTCAGAAGTTTGGGGGCGGGGTGAGGAGCACAGGTATGGTTATAAAAAACACTAGTGACCCTTGTGGTGATGGAACTGCTCTGTATCTTGATAGTGGTGATGGATACATGAACTTACACGTGATGAAACTGTATAGAACAAAACGTACACATATACACAAGAACAAGCAAAACTGGGGAAATCTAAATAAGATGGGTGGACTCTATCAATGTAAAAATCTTGATTGTGATATTGTAGATATTGTACTATAGTTTTGCAAGAGAGTTACCATTGATGGAGACTGGGTAAAGGGCACATAAAATTTCTATGTTATTTCTTACAAGTACATATGAATTTACAACTACCTTCAAAAAATTTCAATTAAAAGAAAAAGAATTTCAAATACTGGTTCATCTCTTGGTTACCTGTTTAAAAATTTTTCATGAACTTCTACTTTAAACTTTTTTGTTAATAGCTCTTTATGAAAGTTGAGTAAGTGTCAAAAGGACTTTTAGAAATCATTTGGTCCTGACATTCACAGAAATGCATTTACAAAAATATTCTAGAATCTACACTTCACCCTAACATATTTAAATTGTTATCATTTGAATGATCAAGTGTTCCTTGTTTTAAGTACATTAGATATATAATACAAACCCACAAGGCTATTTAAAATGCTCCTCTACCACACAATTCACAATGCAATTCTTTTTTTTTTTTTTCCAAACTATATCCAGCCTTATTAAAGATACTTTTCATAAACAACCACAGGATTTCAGGCATGGGCAAACAATCGTTAACAGTATACAACAACTTTCAAACTCCCTTCTTCAGTGGGCTGCCAAAATCAAAAAGCCACTATAAAACTCAATGAAGTCTGGGGGCCGGCCTGTGGCTCACTCGGGTGAGTGCGGTGCTGATAACACCAAGGCCCCGGGTTTGGATCCCATATAGGGATGGCCGGTTTGCTCACTGGGTGAGCGTGGTGCTGACAACACCAAGTCAAAGGTTAAGATCCCCTTATCGGTCATCTTAAAAAAAACAACAACCGGTTCGCTCACTGGGTGAGCGTGGTGCTGACAACACCAAGTCAAAGGTTAAGATCCCCTTATCGGTCATCTTAAAAAAAACAACAACAACAACAACAACAACAAAAACCCAATGAAGTCTTCATCTGATGCTCTGAACAGGGAAAGTTTAGAGTGAGGGTTGACATTTCACATTTAGGATGTTGTTTAACAACTTTTCACAAGCCAACCCTGACTTTCAGAAAATGAAATGAAAATGGCAGAATTAATCTCAAAATCCACAATGTAGGAAAGGAATTGTTGCTCTCTTGAGGGATGCCATCTCAGTGGCATCGCTGGAAAGTCCAGATTGCCTGACATAATGGTAACCAATTTCTGAGGGTCAGGTCCCAATAGATCTCTAAGCTTAAGGGTGTTTAGGTCTATGCTGAAGGTGGAAAGGGAGAAGAGGATATAAGAACAAATTTTAGTTTTTCCACACCACAAGGCATTTGTGCCAAGGTGGCTATTTGTGTTGCCAGGGAATCCCTCCTCCTGCAAGCCAAAAGGAAGTCTCTCAAAACTAGAAGGGAAAAGTGTTTTCCCCAAATCAATCCAGCTTTGGAGACATTCTATTAGTGACATACGCCCTCATTCCCCCCAAAACAACAATGAAGTGTTCTGTGTGCTAACAAAATAGCTTTTAAAAAAAAAAAGTAAAACAAAATTCTGCATTTTTATAAAACTTGATAAAAAATAATATTTCAAACTGTACAGTCACCAGAAGTACAGAGTTATCAAAAATGCACACACTTCACTTGGCATCTCCGGCACGTTCAGCTTTCTGTGCCTGGTCTGTTCTGGCATCTCCATCTTCTCCAGGGTTATTCCCATCCTTGCCAACGTCAGCTTTTCCCTTTTTCCCTTTGGGTACTTTCTCTCTCTTCTTCGCAGGGGTCTTTTTAGGCGTGGGCTCTGGCTTTGGAGGAGCAGACAATCTTGCAGATCTTCTCTGTGGTTCATCCTTCACCTTGGCTTTATCTCCTTTAGCATCCCCTTCAGCCTTTCTCTTGGGCATGGTGGTGATGGCAGTGGGAGGTAGGTGCTGGACACGGGGATGCAGCGGTGCATGGGCTTTGGTTGGTCCAGGGGTCGCTCTTGCCTCCTCTTCTTCACACTGCTTCACAATTCTGTTACTAAAGATTTTAGTGGTGTAACAGTCATATAAGCTATTATTTCACTTTGTGGTGGTATGTACATCAGCTAAGTCAACACCAATTCCAAGCCACTTCTGGCCGATGTGCCTGACTCCCTTACAACTAAACATGGAGATGTGATTTATGCTCTGCCAATAAGGTGCATGTGTAACTTGAAGAGAGAAGCTTCTCAGGAAGTATGGCAGAGATGCCATGGTCCTGGAGCCTACATCTGCAGCAGCAGTTTCCTGTATGTGCAGGAAGAGGAAAAAGTTCCCATGGGGCCCCCAGTTCTGTGGTTTGGTGCTAGGAGGCACCTGACCTTCTGCCTATTCAAGATCTGAGAGACAGAATCATCATTTAATAAACCCTGTGCACCAGTGAGAGTGAATTCTACAGCCTGTACACTAAGAACTCTGCCCAACACAGATTTAGAGTTTTTCAAAGGGCATCAAATATATGTGACTTGTATAGAAACGTATTTCCTTAAAAGACAAAAGGTAATCTTGGCAATTTATAAAACAGTAAGAAAATAACTAGGCACAAAACCATTACCCATCATAACCAATTAAGGATTAATGATATCACATGCATATTTAGGGTGAGAAAAATTAACAAGAGTGCAATGAAAAGAGTTAAGTGAAGGGCTTAAGGTATACATTTGGAGTGTTTTTAATTAAAAATGCACAGAAAAGAGACCATGTTGGAATACACCCAATCAGGCAGAGAAAATTACATAGCAAGGCACTCCAAATATCTGTGTTGGATTTGTTCTTAGCATTTTTTCCTTTGCTGGATCTGAAGGAGTTTAATGGGATGCTAACATAATTTGCACATGATATTAAACTAGTAGACAAGGCCAAACAGCACTGGGGCATAAAAATCATTTGAGACTGAATATCTCATAGGAAGAAAACAATAACATTAAACCTAGAAAAATTAAGGTAAGTGCATTTTTCATTAACGTAGAGAGATACAGAAATTTCTCCTGCCGTCGGCTACATCGTGTGATATGTGATCAGTAACAAAATGTAACACAGCCCTTTCTACATATGAATTATCTTCCTTTCAGAGGTGGTGTAAAGCAAAGCTTCTTAAATTTTAATGGGAATCTTGCCAAATGCAGATTCTTACTGAGTAGGTGTGGGATGAAGCCTAAAATTCTCTATTTCTAACAATCTGCTAGTCCCTGGACCTTTGAGTAGCCACAGGTATTATGTACTTGGTTGTTTCTTTACAAGATAATACGGAATTGTAGTCATTTCCTATTGAGCCAAACCTCATTATTATCAAGCATATGCCTTGTTATTCCTGTGTTTCAATGCTGAATCACAGTGTAATCTTTATGAAGGTATTTTAAAAGGCAATTAAACAACTTGTGTAGTACCAACTATGCATGAAACTCCTTGGAAACAGTGACATTAGGAATAGCTAGGACCAAATCTGTGCAAACATAGGCAGGACAACTGCCAGCTGTATGACGGCAAATATAAGGCGCCAACCATCCAAGAGTGCCATCAGCCATAGGGTGAATGCAGATTTCAGAGATGTCAAGTGTGTAAAAGAATGCGTGTCTCAGAATCAATGAAATATGGCAATAAGACTTTTGCAGGCATAAACACTGACTCTAAGCTTTTCACAGATTTCCCAGTTCCCATATTTTGAGGCACATGCAAGGAACTGGCTTGTCTGGAATTACTCAAATCAAATATATAATATATTTAAAATAATTTGTTCCTACTTTCAGAAATTTCATGTGGCACAAGTTGTAACCAATGATTTGGGGGTTTCAGGATTAGAATGGTGCCTGAAGAATATCTCATTTGAAACCACTCATCTGATGCCTTATATACTCTGGCTGGGCAGCCCAGCAATCTCTAAAAAAGAGAGGTGTGGCTTTCTATTTTACCTTAGTGCAGCTCTGTAGGAACTTCTTTATATTGCCCTAAGAAATGCCTCTTCATAGAGTTGGCTCTCTGCACCTGTGGGTTCTGCATCCATGGATTCAACCAACCACGGATCAAAAATACTTTTTAAAATAATAAAAACTAAAAACAATACAACAATAAAAATAATGCAAATAAAAAATACAGTATAACTACTTATGTAGTACTCACACTGTATTAGTTATTGTAAGTAATCCAGAGATGATTTAGTGTATGGGAGGATACGTGTAGGTTATATGCAAATATTACACCTTTTTATATAAGGGGCTTGAGCATACAGGGATTTCAGTATCCTGGGGAGAAGGAGGGTGTCCTGGAACCAATCCCATGGATACTAGGGGATGACTGTACCTTCCAACCATTGGCCCTAAGCCACCTTTTCAGATCACACACGATGAATCTAAATATTTGCAGTTATCCATCATGTAACCCTGAGGCATTCTCAGCTTCTTCAAACATTCCACGTGTGACGTGGTTTTCTATCTCCTTACCAGCAGGGTCATTAATTCCCCAAACATGTTTCACTTTGTCTACACTAATCCAAATATTGGGCAAAGCAGCACTAAATAGAGTGGTCCTGCCACTCCCTTGTCCCAGATGATATACCACTGCCAAACTGTGAAAGAGCCCATTTGCTTTCTTGGAAATCACACCTTCCTGAGTTATAGCTACCTAATACCCCTGTTTTTTCATAGAATTGCTATGCATACAGGACCTTACATGTCTCTACTAATGCCCTCTGTGCCAGATGTCAACCTGCCATCATCAGTGCCTCCTAGGGTCTTCCCTGCATTGCAGGGAAAGGCCTGGAACTACATTTCCCAGAATCCCATTCCTATTATGGTTCCAGGTTAGATGCCACCAATGACAGGCACCCTTTTGAGATCTGGAAGACGCAAAAGAAGTCAGTATTTTCCAGAAACAGTTGGAAACAGACACATAGGTAGCAGCAGACAGGACTTTCCACTTCTGCAGAAGCTTCCAGATGATCTAAAGCCAAATTGGAGCTGCGGACAGCTGAGGTCACTGCTTCCCTGGGAACTGACACTCATCATCAATAATAAAATCTTCCTGAAAATCTTTCCCCAGACTTTCTAAAGGTTGTGTGAGCCTTTAACTCTCTTTCCTACTTGGAAAATCCAATGGATTCAACAGAAAAAGCTATGAGAATTAATAAATGAGTTTAGCAAGGTTGCAGGATACAAGATCAATATATAAAAATAAACTGTATTTCTACTAGCAGCAATCAGAAGCTGAAATGTCAAAAAAAAATTCCATTTATAGCAGCATCAAAAAATGTGAAATACTTAGGGATAAATCTGACAAAAATGTAAAAACCACATACAGTGAAAAGTACAAAACACCGAGGAGAGAAATTTTTAAAAACCTCAATAAGTAGAGAGATGTACTGTGTTCATGGACTGGAAAATTAAATATTGTTAAGATGAGAACCCACCCCAATTAACTTATGGATTCAACACAATCTCTATATCAAAATCCCAGCAGGACTTTATTGTAAAAATTAAAAGCACTTTCTAAAATTCATATGAAAATGTAAAGGACACAGAATAGTCAACGACTTTTTTTTTTAACTCCTAAATGGCCCTGACGTCATACTCAACAACTTTATAAAAGAACAAAGTTGGAGGACTTACACAACCTGACATCAAGACTTATTATAAATCTATAATCAAAACAGTGTGGCACTGGCACTAAAACAGACAAAATATTGCCACTAAAATAGACAAAAAGTTCAATGGGATAGAATAGAGTCCAGGAATAGACTGATGCATATATGGATAACCAATTTTTTAAAAGGTGCAAAGGAAATTCAACTGAGAAAGGACAGTCTTTTCAACAAATGGTGTTAGAACTGGTAGCCTTGTGTAAAAAAAAAAAAAAAAGAATCTCAATTCATATCTTGCACTGTACAAAAATTAACTCAAAATGAATCACAGACCTAAATGAATCATAGATCTAAAACTATAAAACTTCTAGAAAAAAACATAGGAGAAAATCTTTGTGGCCTTGGGTTAGATGAATTACTTAGATATAACACCAAAAAGCACAATCCATAAAAGAAAAAATTTACTCATCAAAGTTAAGAACCTCTGCTTTTTTTTTTGGTCTTTTATCTTTTTCCGTGTCCGGCAACGGATCGCAACCCTCAGTGTTGCCCCCGTACCGGACCGGGGACCGGCAACGGGATTGCAACCCTCGGCGTTGCTCCCGCGCCTCGCTCAGCCAGTGAGCGGGAACCGGTCTGCATGTGGGATCCGAGCCCTCGGGTGGGAGCACCGCCGCGCTTCCCAAGCGGCGCACTTATCCAGTGCGCCGCCTGGGAGTGCAGTGGCGCTCCCGCCGAGGGTTCGGATCCCATGTGGAGACTGGTTCCCGCTCACTGGCTGAGCGCGGTGTGGGCGCAAACACCGAGGGTTGCGATCCCATTGCCGGTAAGTAAAAAAGACAAAAAGGAAAAAAAAAAAAAAGGCATTGTTAAGAAAATGAAAAGACAAGCCACAGACTGGGAAAAGTATCACTTATCTGATAAAGAATTTGTATCCGGACTATATAAAGAACTCTCAACAAACCACCTCATTTTAAAAATGGGCAGAAGATTTGAACAGACACTTTACCGAAGTACACAGATGGCAAGTTAATACATAAAAAGATGTTCAACATATTAGTGAAAAACAATTAAAGTCACAATGAAATGCCAACACACACAGACTTATATAGGATGCCCCAAATTAAAAAGACTGACCATACTATGCATTGGCAACTGGAACTCTTTCATGGTGGGAATGTAAAATGGTACAACCCCTTTGGAAATCAGTTTCACAGTTTCTTAAAAAGTTAAACATACACCTACCATATGACCCAGCCATTCCACTCCTAGGTATCTATCCTAGAGAAAAGGAAGCATATGTCCAACAAAGACTTCTGAATGAATATTCATACTAGCTTTATTTGTAATAGCTGGAAACTAGAAACTACCCAAGTGTGCCTTAATAGGTGAATAAACAAATTACAGTATGGCATACTCAGCAATAAAAGGAATGAACTGCTGATACATACAACGTGGATAAACCTCAAAATAATTACGTAGAGTTAAAGAAGCCAGACAAGAGAGAGCACCTACTGTATGAAAGAAAGTGAGCCAAGATGCCAGGTACAGTTCAAGCTTCATTAAAGGAAGAAAATCTGCCAGGCTGTGCTCTAAGTGGCAGGCAGCCCGGGGCTGCCCTGAAAATGGGGGACAGTACCAGGTGTGGGGGTGGTAGAGCTTATATAGTGCACCAAGGGCTGGCTGATACCACCAAGGAGGGTCATTATGCTAATATGGATCGGGGTGGAGAATTGCGTCCTTGCGGAAGCAAAAGTGGTTTCTGTTTAAGTCAGGAGGCTTCTTCTAAAGAGAAGCGGGGAGGGGTTTGGTGCTGGAGTAGAAGACGATACAGGTGGCTATTTTTTTCTCATTGTGTGCACAATGGCGCTGGTCACATCCAAAATCCACCACTATATGATTCCACTTGTATAAAATTCTAGAAAATGCAAACTTATCCATAGTGACAAAAGGTAGATCAATGGTTGGCTGGGGGAGGGGCAGGACGGATGACAAATGGGCAAAATGAGACTTTGGTGGGGTGAAGCATATATTTTCTTTTGTATACATAGTTCAAAATATATCAAATTGTACACTTCAGATATAAGCAGTTCATTATATGCCAATTATACTGCAATAAAGGACTAAAAGGAAAAAGAAGAGAGAAAAGCCTTTCCTACATGGAATACCTAGAATGGCCTCCGTTTCCTTGTCAGAGCCCTGGCTGTTACAGCCCTATAAATGAGAGCTCTTTATCAGCTGAAATTTCACCCTGGCTGTGCACACTGTTCCTTAAGATTGCAAATCTTAAATCGGAGCTCCCACCTGGATAGCATTCCTACAATGGTTGTCAAATTTCATTTCCCCATACAATCAAGCTTTTTGTAAAGACAGCTTAATAAGGCAAATGCTTGAATTTTTAGGCCTGTACCTTTAAGTCTTACTGCTTTAACTCTCTGGACTGCCTGTAAACTACCAGCATCTTCACTGGATTTTTCCTGAACTTTCATTCAATCATAATACCAATATCATGTATTTATATAAACTCAATCAAAGCTGTTAATTTTTCAACAATTCTTGTGGTTTTGTTTGCCTTAAAATAAGATTCTTCAAGCTAAAAACCCCTTAGGTTTTAATGTAAGATTTGAGAATAAATCTTTGTTAACATTGCCTCACATTTTACTCCTGAAAGTACTTTCCCATATGCTACAATTAATATGCCAAACTCCTAAAGACAGCCTAAAATAAGGAGTTTTGCAAATACCCAAATAGGCTAAAGAACAGCATCATGAGTGCTACCCTAATATTTATAATTTGGAACCACTAAAAACTACGTTTAAACCTTAAGGGCCAGACAAACTCACAAAAGCCAGAGCAGCATTCTATACCGTTAGTGTTCAACAGCAAGGAAACAGAAAAGAAAATGAGGAATTGGAGCCTAAGCCATGGCTCTGGAAAAAACTATTCACTACACAGGAGCAATGAAATATGGTTCGTTAACAGGAAAAATTAATGAAAATAAGTTTATCAATCAGAATCCACAACTCTAAGGCTCATGTTATTTAGGAGAAGAATTAAGAACTTATTAACAATAGATGGTGGGATTGCTTTCCCAAACATTTGGGTGCTTTCATTTTTATGTTGTTATTTTTTTTCTTCATTGCCTGCCTCCACGCATGATCCTACATAATTATTATTTTATTTATTCATTATTTAATTTATTTATTATTGAAAGAATAAATAATAACTGACCTTTGAAATCAGTAAGATTGTTAGCAATTCAACACCTAAATTACAGCAAGCTGAAATTTCATTAAAAGGTAATTTTAAAGCAACTAAATCATGACATATTCCAGTCAGAGTATGTGGTATCCAAATGCACCAAGCAGGGACTCAGTGGCGAGGACACTGAATTGACCTAAAGTGCATTAAACGCAGCTGCACACCCCAGGGCCTCCCTTCTGAAGAAGCTGATTCAGAAGCTGTGGTCTGAGCATTCTGAACAGAGAAGCAATGGTTCTGGGAGGCCTCCTGCTGCCAAAACCAGGAAAGGGAGCCGAGCCTTATGCTCATGCTCTGGACACTCCTCTCTCACTGACCAAGCCGCTTCCTCTCTCAGGGATGCACTTGCACACAGAAGAAATGAGGCTAAATTATGTGCATGAAAACCTTTAAAAGCACTATTCAAATTTAAGGAGTCAAAAAGAAGCAGTGAATTCAAACAATAGTACAGTTGGCTCTCCTCTGACCATGTGTCCTCAACCCTGGGGTAGATGTATACCACATGACAAAGAGACAGGGAAATGCTAAGGAGTCTTGTCATAATGTGGTCCATCAAGGAAAGTGATTTTTGCACACCTTTCTGGATCTGTGCCTAAAGAAAAAACCAAGCATTGTATGTCAGAGATTAAATGGAAGCAATTTGGACTTTCCTCAGGATCAGTCAGTATCTACAGCAAACAAGTGAGACAGGCAGCCTGCACCCTTCCTGATTATACTGCATCACTACCATTTCGTTAAGTTTGTGCCTGTTATTCTAATTCTGGAAATCCTCCGAGAAAAAGTGCTATTTGTGACACCTATCTTGGTATTGAAAAAAATTAGCAGAGAAGAAAATCAACTCTGAATTTAGGATCCCACAGGTGACAGTCGTACCCTACTTCTCAATGATCTTAATTTGTGCTCTATTTTCAGAACAGTAAAAATGGAAAGCAGAGTTCTGTGTGCCAGCAGTTGTCATTTAAATTTAGTAAGCTGAATGATAATAATTGAATCACCTTGAGGGAAATGTATGTCTCTGAAAGATAAGCTTGTTTAATAGTAATAAGTAACAAACTGCAGAGTAAAACTGACTTGTGAACTTACATGACCCAGTTCTTCAAGTAAAATTATACACCAGTGGGAAAATGACTTGAAATCTAAAATATCATTTATATACAGCCTCTTGGTAACAACTAAGCCAACACTTACCTGTGGCTTAACTCTTCAAGATGAGATACAGGATGTCTAACTCCTTTCAAAATGATATCCAAGTTTCTATACACACAGTTTAGCACCTAATTTCTACTTAGGTAACCTGGGGAAATGTTTAGTGAACAATCTACCATTGTAATATTTAACAGACAATCTCAGTAATAGCTATATGTAAATATCATGTCTTTCTGAGAGATACTTCAGGTTTCTCAAGCTATCAACAGGATTTTTACCCCTTTCAGTTGAGAAGTATGCTTTCCACATAATGTTTGCATCTAGGGATTCTATTAATGAATGCATAAGGTATTTTTGTATTTCTTTGCGTTTCAGGACCCTTGACCTCCAATATCTCCTTCAACGTTCTTTTGAATCCATCTCTCAAACCCTATACCTAAGCATGGTCAATTATGACAAGCAGGTTCCTCTTCCAAGGTATTCCTGTCCTATGCTGTAGCTGGGTAAAGAGATAAAGCAGAGTCCAATTGTTTAAGATCAAATTACACATATCTCAGACACCAATGGTAGGAACTTGGGCAAATTATCTGGCTTCTAAGACAGTTTCTGCATCTGTAAAACGGGGTATATACTACTTATCTTGAAGAGCAGCTGGGAAGATCAGAAATAATGGATGGAAGACATCTAACAATACTTAGCATACGGGATGCTATTGCTGCTGCTGCAGCTTGCAGCAGGGTCCTTATCCTCATCCTCCTCGAGCATAAAGTGAAAGAGAAGGAGCTAAGGGTAATACAAAGAATTATGAGACATACAACACTCCTGACAAGGTGCTCAAGAACCACACATGACTCTCTCCATGAAATGAGATCTATAGCTCATATATTACATGAAAATAAACTCCAGATGGATGAAACATTTAAATGTCAGGAAGGAAGAAAGGAAAGAAGGAAGGAAGGGAGGAAACCATAAAAACACTCAAAGAAATTGTGGCTAATTTTTCTTTTCATCATTGCAGAGTGAACAAAGGCTTTCTAACTATGATAGGACTCAGAAGCCATAAACAAATGATGGCTATTATCTGCCTATAAAAACACCTTAAGACAATTATTACGATAAAATCCACGAGCCACACAGAATTGCCAGGAAAAATATCAGCATTCACAAGGAGCTAGGTTCCATAATACACAAAGAGCTCCTACAAATCAAGAAGGAAAAGCCCAACAATCCAAAAGAAAAATGGGTGACAGAAATGAACAGACAGTTCGCAGAAGGAAACAAAGAGTTCTAAAACATATGAAAGGAAGATTGACTGCAATCCCTATATGGGAACAGAATATGAAAAATATACTGAGATACCACTTTTCACTTACCAAACTGGCAAAGATAAAATCTGGTAATAACACAGTGCTGTCAAAGGTGACAGGAAAAAAGGCGTTCATATATATTATTGCTGGTGAGAATATAAACTTGTACAATCTTTAAGGAGGACAATTTGGCAGTTATTTATCTAAATTAAAGTGTTTGTGTTCTTTGACCCAGCCATCTTACTTGAAGAATTTATCACAGGAAAATGATTACAAATGTGAAAAATTACACATGTAAAGGATATTCACTATAAAATGTTTGTAATGGCAAAAGATGGGAAACAGTCCATCAATTAAGGGACTGATTAAATAAACTATAACTTATCCTAATAAGGGAATACTATGTACTTATAAAAGGAAGCTCTTTATGCACTAATGAAGATAGGTCTTCAAGACATATTGTTAAATTTAAAAGGCAAGATGTAAAAAAGTATACTTTATGCTAATGTGTGTATAAGAAAAAGGGAGCCTACATGTAATTCTTGATATATGAATAGAGAGTCTTTGAAAGGAAACAAAAAACTAGTACCACTATTGTGTCAGAAAAGCTCGTAACTGGTAAGACAACTGTATACCTTTTTTAACCATATAAATTTAATTTTAAAAGGTACAATATAGCAAGGTGTTACCAATAAGGGAAACTGGGTAAAAGCATGTACGGGATTATTTCTTAAAACTGAATGTGAAAATACGATTCTCAAAATAAAATATTTAAGGGCCGGCCTGTGGCTCACTCGGGAGAGCGTGGTGCTGACAACACCAAGCCAAGGGTTAAGATCCCCTTACCGGTCATCTTTAAAAATAAATAAATAAATAAAAATAAAAGAATAAAAAAATAAAAAATTTAAATGAAAAGATAAGATAACCATTTATTTGCATAAGTAATATAAAACAGATCTGGAAATCAAACAAGTGGTCAAGACAGTAATGTTATCCTGAGGTCAGAAGAAAGACTACCTTAGCCTTCACCACAGGAGCACCATAATTCCTCATGACAACCCACCATTCTCCTCCTTGGCCCTCTGGCTCATGCACTTCCCCTCCTGGACTGCATTCCTCCTTTCTTCTGGTCCCAATCAAGGCCTTCAAATAGCCAAGGAACTTCCCCTTCATCTACCCAACCACTTTAAGCCTCTCTTATCCCTGACGCCTCAGCATTTTGTGTAGTGGTACGTAGAGATAACATAAGGTACCCCCAAACATGAAAATGCAGGCTGCCCCAGATTAGCCATTACAGAATTAAACCCTCTTCAGCAGTAAGAGGCAAATGGATAAGAAAGAGGTATCAGGGACTCTCTATTTTTATCTCCAGGAGCGTGCTATGATATGGCGTGAAGACAGAATACTGCACAATAGAGATGGTCAGAGGAGTCCCCAAAGAATAAGACTCTACTTTTCCCAGAGCTGAAAGTGCCTCCATTATTAGATATGAGTCATCCTGCCTCTTGGCTATACTTTAAAATGAAAAAAAGAGATGGATGGGCCAGGACACCTTAACTTCAGGACACTAGGCATAAGATCCTTCAATTAAACCTCCCCATATATGGGCTGCTTGCTCACTAAGCAACCACCTAATTCTCATACATAAGACACCTGGGGTAAGGACAGGTTTGGGCAGAATGTACAGTGGGAGCCTTGGAGCAAGGGGCAGCAGGAAGGTAGACAGAATGAGTCAATTAAGGATATAAGAAGGTAGCCAACAATCTTTACCTAGGTGAACTACCTCCAAGAAAAAACTAACAACTAAAAAATTTGCATTTATCTAGTTCCTGGGCACTCAACTGGTGTAGAAGTATCGCTCCTGAAATACGAGTTGACACTCAAGCTAGACACTCGAGTTCTATCTTAGGAATCCAGGTGTATACTAGAGTCAAACAATTAGTACACCTACAAGAAGGAAACAAGGGCCCTGACAAAAAGTAAACACCCGCCATGCTGTGTCACAGGGAATCTGTGAAAGAACTGGAATCATCTACATGCTGGCTTGGTCTGAGTGTCCAGACACAAGAAGGAATGCTACAAGTACCAACAGAACTGGGGGAAGGACAGGAAATGACCATCATCATAAGGAAACCTCAAGCTTTCTCAGAAACAACCAGGCCTTTTCACTAAAAGCACATGAGGTGTGGCTTTTGGGTTAAAATTTACAGTTGTTTGCTTTCCCCTACATGCCTGCCTTTAGCTTTACCTTTTTCACTCATTCTATTTCATGTGCTCTGGGCCCTTGCCAAATTAAACCAACAAGCCCAGTCTTGAAAAGCTAATAACTGCTCTCCAAACACACCAATTTCCCTTTTCCTAAAACAAGGGCTTTAAAAGGGAAAGGAAACTGAAGAAAGAAAGCACATTCACAATGTCTGCCAATTCTTATGGCCAACTCGGGGTTTCTAGGGTTAAGCTTTCCACTGTTGCTTTAAAAAAAAAAAAAAACCCTGCTTCCCAGAATGCCTAGGAAATTCTGGTTTATGCCTGTTGCTAATCAAAAGTGTCCTGATGTGGACAATGACTTCACCCTCCCCATCAGGATCAACCACCACTCTTGAGCCTGGCTCTTAAAAGCCCACCATTCATGTGGCCTCAACTTACACCCCCATCTCCTCTACTATGTCTCTCTGAACAAACCTTCACCTACTGTTACCAGAACCTACCTGTCTGGTCACCCTTTCCACCCATGCTTGGTCCAAGCAAGGTACTTAATAAATGCTTGTTAAAACAAAAAAATATAGAAATGTCCATACAACTATACCAGGGGCTAACTTAAGTCTCTTACCTACTTCACCAACACTTCCTCTCCCCGTTCAGAATGCCTAGTCCCAAGGTGCTATATAATAGGATTTTTAAAATTATTAAATTAGGTCATTGACTCTAACAATATTACAAGCACCCTGAAAATAGTAGCCACACGCTATATTATAAAGAAAGAAATCTGAGATTTTAACAATCATACTAGAATTTATTGAGATAAACAAGTTTTGTCTCCTTCAAAGCAATTACCTTGAAGGGTTCTGTGTGCTCCTTACAGTTGCATTTTCTTGGCTCAGTTTTGGAGCTCCTCTTTCAGACAGACTGAACTTGTGCTAGATAGAGCAGCTTTTTCATTATCTGCATAATCTGCTTTTTTAAAGCAATACTGATTTGGATGTGTAAATTCTAGAAGATCAGTCTAGAAATTAATTAATTTGCATATAAAATAAATTAATTATTATTTTATTATTAAATTAAATTATTATTATTTATTATTAAATTAATTTATTGTGCATCTTTTCCCAACACTGCTTTACAAATAGTAGGTTTGTGGTCCTCCTTGTTACTGAAAACATGAGGCAGGGCGTTGGGAGCCCTGGCTCTATGTCTGACACCTCATGGGACCTGAGCAGACTACTCACCTGCTCTGGGGCATACACATGAAAGAGGAAATTGGGCTAGATGACGACAGGTCTCTTTCAGTCCTAACATTTTACAGTGATTTTAGAACATTACTAGAATTCAGTTTCAGAAAAAGAATAATGTGGGAATGACTGTAGGACAAGTATTAAGAAATAGTTTCTGCTTTTTTATTGTTAACTACAGAAAGGTTGGGCAGACCCCATGGCGCACTCGGGAGAGTGCGGCGCTGGGAGCGCAGCAGCACTCCCACCGCGGGTTTGGATCCTATTAGGGATGGCCGGTGCGCTCACTGGCTGAGCGCGGTGCAGCTGGTCACAAAAAAGACATTAAAAAAAAAAAAAAACTACAGAAAGGTTGACGCCAATGAAGCAGTGATAGAAGATAAGGAACAATGAAGGAAATGCTTCCAAAGTCAGAAGGACTTTCAGAGTATGGTAATGGGCTCCAGGGAGGACATATGGTACACCTAGCTAGAGCAGAAGGCTTTGCCCATGAGACAAGAGCTTCAGAAGATTTAGAGAAAAGGAAGGCAAAGGCACAGGTGAATCAGTCAAACACAAGGCACTGTACTAGATTACAAGAAACAGTTTTAGAAGAGCAAATATCTGTACACATTATTGGTTCATGCTACAGCAAAACTTACATGGAACTAATGGCAATTCAAAGACAGGAAGTACAATAACTTTGTCTTTTAAGGAGGGATGGTAATATTTAAACCACTATAAAAATTAGGCTTCAACAGAGTCCATAGGTTTTCATATTATCTTTCAACTTGAATATTACAGAAGACAGCAATCTAACATACAATGACTTCCAGTATAAGTTAATTTTTTCTCACGGTTTGGCTCCTTGTCAGTATTTTCACTTAAGTAATTTAATGCATGGAAAGGGAGACTTTCTCAAAATTTTTTAGCTTATAATAAAAATTTATTTACCATCAAGATATCACCAAAAAGGCTGACTAGTTAGGTCTGTTGGTTAGAGCATGGTGTTACAACACCAAGGTCGGAGATTCAGATCCCCACATTGGCCAGCCACCAAAACCAAAACCAAAACAAACAAACAAAAAACAAACTATGAAAAAAGGTATCATCAAATGGTCTCTTCCTACTCTTCATTCAACAAATGTAAATTTACTGAGCATATACAATGCGTCAGACATTGGGAACACAGCAGTAAGAAAAGAAAAAAACCACACTGACTTAGTTCCTGTCCTGAAGAAGCTAAATGGCGTAGCTGGGGAAAGAGGCACTCATTAGAGAAAAGCACATGTGTCTGTGATGAGTGCTGTAAGGGGAATGAGGTACTTTGAGTGCAGGTAGTCAGGGAATGGCCCTTGTCAGGGAGGTCAGAAGGGTGTTCGCAAAACACAGCTGTTGAGAAACTGAACTAAGCCCAGTGTGGCTGGATTGCAAAGATGGAGGGAAGCAAAGTGTGAGATGAGACAGGGCTAGTAGATGCAGCCAGATTCACAGCCCTGTGAGTCCCGTTTAAAATTTTATTCTTTTTCCTGAGAGCAGAGAAAGTCACTGATGAGTTTTAAGTGTGTGTGTGTGGGGGGGGGGGATGTCACATTCACATTTTAAAAGGTCACTAGCTGCAAAGAACAGAGAGAAGTTTGGATGCGATCCATGCTCAAACTGGTCACTCTGCTGACGTCAAGGTCCATGCAGGAGAAAGAAACCACTCTCATTTTAAAAGACAGATTTTAATATATTAAACTGTTGATAGGTATAAAGTTACTAACTAGTCACTGAAAAAGAAAAAAGAAAGCTAGAGAGAGAGAGAAAAAAAAACACTAAGGCACCACAGAGGCAGCCCAGGGAACAAAGGGCAGCGGCTTTGATGGTGCTTTGGTCAATAGGGCTTTGGTTGGGTGCCATGTTGGAAAAAATTGCCAAATAAATTTACTTGCTGCTACAGGAAGAACTGCTGCTGCTACTAGTGCAAAGAAGTACTGCTCAAGTGCCCCTCATGAGGACAGGAAGCCGACAGGAAGCAACAAGTTCCTTCCTCCTTCTCTGGCCATGAACTCACCCTTTCATGCCTCCTGTTGGCACTGTCTAACAAGGAACCAAGTGGCAATTGAAAGTGCGGTTAGTAAGATCCCAGCTTTAACAGCACAAAACAGAGAAGAGAAGGGTGGGCTCGGAGCTGAGAAACAAACACTTAATAACTGATAAGTCACAAAAAAATGTGCTTCACAAAATTTTCACCAGCTACTCTTGTTTTCTAACATGGCCAAATGACTCAACTAATCAAATGTATCAAAACTAGGACACCCATGATGGTAAGAAACATCAATCTTCTATGTGCCACTAAGAAAAAGTGCCACCAATTAAGTAGACGCAATGCTAAATCTCCATGAATTGTAAGATATATCCTTGTTTCAAAGATGCTAAAAGGTGAAGGAAAAACTGCTGAAAACTTAGTACGGTGTCAAATGTAATCAAAACAAATCATTTTTGTAGAAAATTATTACTGAAGAAACATCCAGACAAGAGGAAAATACTGAAAACTAGGAGCTCCAAGGGAGACTTGCTTTATTCAATTTTTTTGTCTTTAACTTTTTGAGATAATAGTAGATACACATGCAATTGTTAAGAAATACTACACAGAGATTCTATACCCTTTATCCAGTTTCCCCCAATGGGAATATCTTATGTAACTATAGTACAATATTATAGTCAGGAAACTGATATTGATAAAATCCACCAACCTGATTGATTCATCAGTTTTACATTCTCTCATTTGTGTGTGTATTTAGTTCTATGAGATTTGCCATGTATAGATTCATAATAACCTCCACTACAGTCAAGATACTGAACAGTTCCATCAGGAGGATTCTTCATGTTACCCTTTTACAGCCACAGCCACCTCTCTCCCCAATACCTGTCTACATTATGTCTTTAAGGAAAAGAGCTTATATATTATTTAATCATTATCTGTCATATGAACCCCAGAGTTCTTTCTTCCATATTTAATGAGTGATTAATGAACAGGTATCAGAGTTGGCTTCAGGTTAGCTATTCCTATACAATAACGCACTGCAAAACGGGTAAATTCTTCTACAAATGAGGAAATCTTATTTTTCAAATAGGAGATGGCATCTTTCCAAACCCTGTTATTTACCAGCTGTGTGATCACTGCACTCTACACAGCCTCTCAGGCTCTCATCATCTCCTCCTGAACCATCACAACACTGAATGTTAGCTGCTATTATTATCACTGTGATTGTTATTAGCCTGATTACATCTCCCTTGATCCAGTTTTGCCACTCTGATACATTTTCCACAGAGCAGCCAGGGTGATCTTTATAAAAAACAAAATCCAAACACATCACTTGCTTGCTTACACTCCCTAAATGGCTTCCCATGGCTTTCCAGACCAAGTCTCGCTTCTCCAGCCTGCCAGACCAGGCTCTTCATGGCCTGGCACCCACTTGCTCTCCAGCCCCTTCAAGAGAGGAAACGCTCGCCATCTCTTTCACTGGGCCACTGCTCATGCCTTTCAGACTCAGGGCTGCCTCCTCAGCAAAAACCTCCTTGCTGGCCTTTCACTGCAGGTTTTGTGTCCCTTCACTGTGTGCTTTCTTTTTTTAAATTGTGGTAACATACATAATGTAAAATTTACCGTTTTAGCTGCTTTTAAGTGTATAGTTCAGTGACATTAGTACTTTATTCAATTTTACTACAAGTTTATTACTCCAGATGCAGTAGGCATTGAAGTACCTAACAGTTTTCCACAAAAGAGAGAAAGGAGAATATCAGAAGTTACAAATTAAAAACATAAAGTCTCATTTATCAGAAAAGGTTAAGCTATTATTAAGTTTAGACCTGAACTGTCCAAATATGGTGGCCACTAGCCACATGTGTCAATAAGTTAAATTTAAAAATTAGTCCCTCATTCCAAATGCTCAATACCCACATGTAGCTAGTGGCTACCATATTAAACAGCACACATATAGAATGTTTTCATTGTTGCAGAAAGTATACTGGATGGCACTGCTTGAGACTATTTGAAAAACAAAAAAATTAGAAACACCCAGCCGGTGAAGGGAGAGGCATACATAATATAGAAGGAGCAAAGCCGTCCAGCTACGGAGGAAGCTATGCACACTGGAAGCATGCAGAAACCCAGTACACAGAGACCACAACCTTGGCCTGTATCCATACCCAAAGGCCACAAAAATTCCAAATTAATCATTCCCAAAGGTATGCATTTAAAAAATAATAAATGCCGGCAATGAGGATACTAAGAGTTCTAACAGCAGTATGTACAGAGGCTAGAAATGGAATGGTTAGGAGGGCTAGACATAGAAAGAGGCCAGCAAGTCCTCTCCAGTGAGGGCCACATTGCATCTTAAAGAACAGACATCAGCCAGAGGGATGGGGGGCAGGGCATTCCAGGCAGGGTCCAAGGTCACAGAACTGGTAGAGCCAAGATTCAAACATAGGTTTGTCTGTTTCCCGGGGCCCATGATCTTGTCTGCTCGACCAGGTGGCGGAAACTGCAGAATCAAAAGCATTAAGTTTGGAAGCAGTAGGTGGCTGGAGCCTTACACACAAATAGGTAATGGACAGGACTTAAGTCTATAAAACGGTAAGATCATTGAGGGTGAGATTAAATATAAAGGGCTTTATCTTTCAGGATAAAGTTGAACTTTATCTTGATGAGGAACCACTGAAATAGACTACTAAGCACAATAATTAAACAATGTACATTTTAGAAAGCCAACATTTGAAGTGAAGGAAGGCTATCTGTCAGGAGAAGAGACAGACAAAAGGAAAGAGCAGTCAGGAGGCACCACACAGAAATGGAAACAGTTTAGACTTTGGAGTCAGACTCCACCTAGCTTTACCCACAATATAACCTTGGGCATGAGGTTCTCCTTCAAGAACTTCAGTTTCCTTAAATGTAAGATGAGGATATCTCCCACACATTTTTGGTGGAGCTGAAGGACTGGACCCTGCAAGGACTGCTGCCAAAGTTCCCCTGGTGACAGCTTCCTGCTGTCTCTCTGGGATGGAGAGGAATGGAGGGCTATAAGGACAAGGTAGGCTTGGAGCAAAAAACAAGCCAGCACAGCCTAAAGAAACGGAGAAGGGTGGAGTCTGGGGTTTTCTAGTAACACAGGCCTGTAGGTTACTCTTTGGGTTTAAAGGTTTAAGCTGGGTTTAGGTTGCTTGAAACCCAGAGACCTACAATAAGTTTGCAGTATATTTACATATTCATGACCCATGTAAAGCACCAAGCACCAAGCACTAAGCATGGTGTCCTACACATATTAGGTGCTCAATACAGGTGGTGTTTTTAGTACTACTAGACTAGTGCAGGCATGGGAAAAGAACCTAAACTAAGGCACAAGCAATGAAAATAAAGAGGAAAGAAGAAATCTCAGATATTCAAGAAGCAGTATCAAAAAGGCTAGTCATCGACTAAAAGTAGAAGGGAAGTGAAAAAGAAGAATGCGAGACAGCGGTTTTCAACAGAGATGATTCTGCCCCCCCCCCCCCGGGGACACATGACAACGTGTAGAGACATTTTGACTGTCACAACTGAGAGAGCAGGGTGCTACTGTTATCTAGTAGGCTAGGCCAAGGAGGCTGCTGAACAACCTACAATGCACAGGACAGCCCCACAACAAAGAATTACCCAGCCCAAATGTCAGTTTCAAAGTTTACAAACTCTAGGGTCCTGGACTAGGGTGACTGTAAAGATGAGGGTATCAATAAACATAGAGCACACAGGAGAAAGAATATAGGCTGAGGGAGGGAGCAGGAGAGATAATATGTTCAGTTTTGGACTTGGTGGGACAGATGTGCCATCTAGATAGAGATATTGTGTAAGGGATTGGAAACGTATCAGGAATTATATGGCAATAAGAATCAGGAGTTTTACAGTGCACAGAGATGTGCGCCTAAATCCTAGGAGTAACGGGTTTATCCAGGGAACATGAACAGAGGATGGCAAAAGACAAATAGAAGAATGACATAAATCCTAGCAAACCACAGCATATAAAACTATTACATCTTCCTATTTGAGTTAAGTTCTAGAAAAGACGGGTATCAAAGAATGTTTGTTACCAATAGTATGTTAGCAGTTTCCAATGCCAGGCTTTATTTAAGCTTAACACTGTCTACTGCAGTAAAAGAGGAACACTTAAGTGAAAACGAGTTTAGACTCTACACCCATTTTAACTACTAAAAGCAATCCATATAACATGTAGAGAAAATAATTTTGACCAAAGTGTTGATAGTTTTCAACGAATATGGAAGCAAAAATTGATAAACAAACTCCCTCACCCATTTTTAGAGACAGTTCAAGCCATGCACCTTCAAAGCTATTTCACAGAGATCAAACTCTGCACGCTGAACAAACACATTGAACAAACAACTACCAGGCTTGCTTGGCAAGGGGCCAATGACCGGTTTTAGCTAGGAAGAACAATCACCTGTGCCTATATTGCCAGAGCATCAGAGATGACAGAACATTTTCATACCCACTGTCGCATCTCACTTGACTACTCAATCTGTGCAGCAAACCCATGACATAGTTACTGCTATCTCTGTTTTATAGCTGAAGAAACCATTCCGGGTTGGGGATGAGGGTTGAGGTTTCCAAGTGGCAGCACCAGGAGCTGGGATACAGCATGGGGGGTGGAAGGCACCGGATGGGCAAGGGTATGGAGTCTGCATACTCAGTGATAATGGAGGGCCAGCAGTTTGCAGAGATCGCGGAGCCACCAAGTATGTGTACACTCATACACGCATTCTCTTTATCCTTAAGAGGTGGGAGTTATTCTACCCACTTTGCAAATGGGGAAACTGAGGCTCAGGGAAGTGAAGTGAATCACTCAAGATCATGAAGCTGGTGACTGGGGCAGTGGAGGACCCAAACTCAGGGCTCTTCTCACTGGTGGTATGCTAGGTAACCTTGCTGGGGAGCCCAGACTAGCATGAGGAGAGGGGCCAATGTCAGAACTACCACCGCTTCGGTGGGTCTGAGTGGGGGGCTTGTATCCCAGACACCATTCCCCCTAGCCCCGCTGCATGTTGGGCAGAAAGGGAGGGAGAGACCAAGGGTTGATTACTTTTTTGCCCAACATCTTCAGCCCACACACCCGGACTGCCATGGAGAGGGTAAGGGTTTGGTGAGTGCGGAGCTGAGTGGGGGAGGGGCCTGAAAGAAGAAAAAAGAAACCATTTAAAAAATTTTATGTGATCTGCCCATGTTACACTACTAGCTAAGTGGTAGGTAGAAAAGAGATGCCATGCACTGTATGAAGTTTGAAAAAGGATCCTTCAGGGCCGGCACGGTGGCGCACTGCTACAGTGCGCCACTTGGGAAGTGTGGCGGCGCTCCCGCAGAGGGTTCGGATCCCACATGCAGACCGGCCGCTCGAGCGGGGGCAACACCGAGGGTTGCGATCCCGTTGCTGGTCCCAGTCCGGTACCGGCGCAACATTGAGGGTTGCGATCCATTGCCGGTCACGAAAAAAGACAAAAAGACAAAAAAAAAAAGGATCCTTCAGGGCCGGCACGGTGGCGCACTGCTACAGTGCGCCACTTGGGAAGTGTGGCGGCGCTCCCGCAGAGGGTTCGGATCCCACATGCAGACCGGCCGCTCGAGCGGGGGCAACACCGAGGGTTGCGATCCCGTTGCCGGTCCCAGTCCGGTACCGGCGCAACATTGAGGGTTGCGATCCATTGCCGGTCACGAAAAAAGACAAAAAGACAAAAAAAAAAAGGATCCTTCAGAACCTTGGGGAGCGGATGGGGAGAGGGGAGGAAAGAACGGACAATAGGCATCTGCTTTTTATATGAAAATTAGGGCCAGCCTAAGAATAACAATAATAACAATAATAACAATCATGGGCTTTATATGTATTAGTCTCTTAATCCTCAGACTATGAGACTGGAACTATTATCACCCCATTTGTAAGTGAGAAAACTGAGGTTCAGAGATTTGAGGTAAATTATAGTTTTTACACATAGTAAGTGGTAGAGCTGAGGCTCGGATCTAGGTAGGTCTGATTTCCAAGCCCATGTTTTAAATTTTTTTTTTTTTCTTAATAGTGAATTTTCTATGTTGTTTTGGTGAGATAAAGGTTTTGGCTTTTCCAATTGCTAACCAGACAGGCTTGGAAGAAAAGAAGCTGGTTTTATTTACTTTGATCTCACTATCTATTAACTACATGATTTCAATAGAAATGGGCACGTAGGTACAAGCTATCACTAAAAGCTTCTGTACTGGAGAATTTATTGGGAAAGTAATGTTCTAAAGCAAGGCTGCTTCAAGAACAGGCTGCTACTTTGACTAGAATAAATTGGACTCCCTTAGTCAACTATGTACTGCACTCACATTTTGAAGTCTTATCAACAGGAGATTAAGGACAGTAAAATTAAATGGCTGACATGTTGAAAGAGAACCTAATGTGGGAAACATTTTCCATCTGGCTCAATTACTCAGATGCCAAGAAAAAATAAAATGAACAGGAGATGGGCATATTGTTGTTCTGCTAAAACCCCCTTCAGCTGGCTTTTGAGACACATTGTCACGTCTACAGGGGCAGAAGCCTTCTCAATGCCAAAGTCAGGGGACAAACAAGGATCATCGGGCATTTTCCTTCCCTGTTTCAAGCACCTCATCTACAAAGAATTCAAAACATATTAAAAATAAGTATTCAGTGCTTGAATTACTTTTTTGATAGAGATGACATTTCTGCTATTTTTTCCACTCTTAAAAACAATAAAACTTGTAGGGGTAATTTTCAAATTTTTTAAAAAATTAAATATTTAATACATACAAAAGAACTTCCATGTACCTACCACTCAGTTTAAGGTACAGAACATTCCCAGTACCCAGTAGCCCTTGTATGATCTTACCTTTTTTTTTTTAACTGCACCAAGAGTTAACCACCCTCTTAACTGAATACTCAGCATCCTTTTGATTTCCCACATAATGCTTTGTAACCTAAACCATATTTTAGTTTTATATATTTCTGAATTTTATAAATGGAATTATACTACTTTATTCTTCTGGGACTTGCTTTTCTCACTCAACTCTATTTCCCAAAATTTTACTTACATTGATGCATTAGCTATAATTCATCCATGTAAATGATGCGAAGAGCACTACAATTGTATTTATCCATTCTCCTCCTGACGGGCATTTAGCTTTCTAATTTTTACTACTACAAGCCATGTTGCTGTAAACATTCTGGTATATGTCTCCTGTACAGGCATATATACAGGAATTCTTCTGTGGGGTAAGGACATGCCCACAACTGAAAACTGAGGATCATAGGGTGTTTTCCAATTTTACTGGATATTGCTACACTGTTTTCCAAAGTGGTTACAATAATTTACACTCCCACCAGAAGAGTATAAACTCTCATTGGGCGATATGCTCTCCAAAACTTGGTAGAATAGCCCCCTCCCCCTTTTCTGTAGTTTCATTTTCCAGTTTCAGCTACCTACAGTCAACCACAGTCTAAAAAGATTAAATGGAAAATTCCAGAAATACACAATTCATAAGTTTTAAATTGCACCCTGTTCTGAGTAGCATGACGAAATCTCGTGCTATCCTGCTCCATCCTGTCTGGGTTACAAATCATCCTTCGTCCAGTGTATCCACGCTGTATAACCACCACCCACCTGTTAGTCACTTAGGAGTTGTCCTGGTTATCAGATCGACTGTTGCAGTATCACAGTCCCTGAGTTCAAGTAACACTTATTGTACTTAATAATGGTCCCAAAACACCAAAATAGTGATGCTGGCTTATTCTTACAATTGCTCTACTTTTTTATTTATAAATCAAACTTGATCATAGGTATGTATGTATATATAGGAAAAAACACAGTATATATAGGGTTTGGTACTATCCACAGTTTCAAGCATCCACTGGGGGTCATGAAAACATATACTCCCAAAATAAGGGTAGACTACTATATTTTCAAATCTTTTAATTTTTGCCAGTTTGACAGGTGTAAAATGGCATCTCACTGTGGTTTAACTTGCATTTCCTTGATTACTAATTAGTTGGATTTTTTCTCCCTATATACTGGCTATTTGCATTTTCTCTACTGTTAAATTCCTATTTGTTTCTTTTGTCTGTTTTTTTCTACTAGGTCTTTTTCTTACTGATTTGTAGGAGTTCTAATTGTATTCTGGATACAAATCCTTTGTTACTCATACATGCTGAAAAAAATCTAGTTTCTCTCTCACTTTCACTATAGTGTCATCTGCTGAGTGTAAATTCTTAATTATAATGAACATGAATGTACCAACTTTTTTCATTCATGTTTTGTGCTTTTTATTATTGTGTTTAAATCATCCTTACCCAGGCCATAAATATTCTTCTATGTTTGTTTCTAGAAATAGTAAATTTTTTCATATTTATCTGAATCCATTTCGTATTTATTTTTGTATATGGTGTATGACTTGACCCTTACACACAGAGAGAAGACTTTCATGTACAGACGGGGGCAGAAATTGAAGTGATGTAGCTATAAACCAAACAACACCAAGGATTGCCAGCAAACACCACAAGCTAGGAAGAGATGAGGAACTATTCTTCCCTAAAGCCACTGGAGCATGATTTTGGACTTTGAGCCTCTAGAGCTGTGAGAATAAACTTCTGATATTCTAAGCCACCCAGTTTGTGTTATTTTGTTATGGCGGCCCTAAGAGACTAATACAATCCATATGGAGTATCCCAGCACCATTTCTTGAAAAATCCATTACTTCCCCCTCTAATCTGCAGTATCAACTGTCACCTTTCACCACCAGTTAAGGCCAGTTCCATTTTGGGCAAGATGACATATACACACTGCGGTCTGAGTCTAGACTTCCCACTCTGATCTGCTGATCCATCTCTATCCTTGCATCTACACCACACTGCCTTCATTACTACAGCTTCATGATGAGATATCTAGTAGGTTAAGTCCTCCTACTTGTTATTCTTTTTTTTTTTTTTTTGTCTTTTGTCTTTTTCCGTGTCCGGCAACGGATCGCAACCCTCAGTGTTGCCCCCGTACCGGACCGGGGACCGGCAACGGGATTGCAACCCTGGGTGTTGCTCCCGTGCCTCACTCAGCCAGTGAGCGGGAACCGGTCTGTATGTGGGATCCGAACCCTCGGGCGGGAGCGCCGCCGCACTTCCCAAGCGGCGCACTATCCAGTGCGCCACCGGGCCGGCCCCTCCTACTTGTTATTCTTGTTCTTTCTCTTTCACATAAGTTTTAAAATCAGCGAATCAAGTTTCAAAAAAATTATTGAAATTTTTATTGGAATTGCTTTGAATTTATATACCAGTTCGAGGAGAACTGACATCTTTAAATTACTGAGCCTTCTTATCCATGAACATGATAGAGCCCTATGTCTATTTAGGTCTTATTTTAATTCTCCTATAGTTTTACTTTTTTTTTCTATGGAGTTCTTGTTAGGTTTAGTCCCAAATTGCTTTTCTCTTGCCACTGTAATGATACTTTATAGCATCAAGCAGGGAATCATTTAAATAAAAAAAGATAATACTCTGATCTTTAGAAACAGTTCCTAAACATATACTTACACTCAGTAATCTCTTGAATGAGCACCTCATACAGAAGTCATACATTTTAATAACCATATTAATATTTTAGTGCTCAGTATGTGTTGGACACTGTCCTAAATGTGTAAACCTCATACTCCTAAGGTAATTTCTGTTAATCTCATTCTATAATTGAGGAAACTGAGGCTTAAAGAGGTAAAAACCCAAGGAGGTAGCTCTGGAAACAGAAACCAGTGTTTGGTTCCACTGCATAATTTCTTAAATACTATTGTGTGTGTCCCTTTGGTGTGACAGATGAGAATAAAATCCACCTTAAAAAAAAAAAAGAAAAAAGAAAAATCCACCTTAACCTAAGAACCCACAAAGACTTTCCCAATAATCAAAATACCTTTTGGCTGCCCAAATTCACTTGGTGGCTTCTCCAAATCAAAATATTGTTTTCTGACTAATTTTCAATAAAATACTCTATAGATCACAAACATTCAATACTTCCAATAATTACATTTAAAAAAAAATTAGATAATATAGTAAATTGGGAATGTCACTCAACTACTATTTCTGTTTGTTACAATGGTAATTTCCAGATAAATTTTCAATTACTTTTTTAGAAAAAGTTGTGTTTAACTGTCAGTTTTCAAATTAATGATTCACTTCCAAGATTCAGTAACAGACCTCACCCAGATCCCAAAGCTTCTAAGTTGATTATTACTGCTTGCGTAGGCAAACTAAAGTTCGACTATTCTAGAGATTTTGGTGACTACATTAATACACTGCATTTAAATTTTCTTAATATATAAGCCACAAAATCAGCATATCTACAGTACGAGTGATCTTCTGACCTTTAGTCAATACCAAAGAATCCTTTCAGTACTGGTGCACAAAACCTTGGTCTCACCTTATATTAACAAACAATGTGAAAATACCATCTATTTAATCACATTTGTTTGCTTTCTACAACACTACAGACATTAAACTTCTACTGAGCATGTAGGGTACACCAGTGAATAAAACAGACAAAACACCCTGACAATTTCCCCTATGAGAACAAGCCAACCAGTGGAAAAAATGGGGGCTCGGCACACTCCAGTGTGGTTCAGGAGTGATCAGGAACAGCTGCTTACCTTATCACATCACATTTGTGGAATACACCTGAAATTAACATCTTTGTCAAAATTAACAGTATCCCAGGCAAAGTGCTCCTAGCTGCATGGCTGTATACTGTTTCCAAAATAGAAAAACTGAACAGTGCTACTTAGTAAGATAAAAATGCATCTGTAATCAAAATAATAACTAATAAGCCAGTTGGCTCACTGGGTTACAGTGTGCCCCCCCCCTCCTAAAAAGGGCAAATCAAAATAACTAACGAGAGTCCTTCTTAGTATCATTAATTTCACTGGATAAGTGAAAATGAAGGTTAGAAACTATGTTTTTCTTATGCCTGTTTCAGTGAACTGCTGGTATCCCTACAAAAACCAAGTGACTGGCAACTTATTAAAAATAGAAAAAGCAGCATTTGAGAGAGAACAATAGCAGGTGGTATAAGTATAGCAGAGCTTCTTTATAGCCGCAGGCATCTCTGTAGTTACCAGAGTCAATTATTTTCACAGAAGAGCATCAATGAGGCCAGGCAGTCCCCTGGGTCAGTTACACAAGTATCATTTAGAGATACATCATGCTTACAAATAATGGTGCAAACATTAAAACCCAAGTTCCACAAACTGCTTTGCAACACATACAACTTACTCTGGCTAGTCACTTGTTAGCGTTTTCTGAATACTGTGGGACAGAGGAAGCAGAAGAGCAGGTCAACAGACAGGAAAATATATCCTGCCTGGGTTCTGCTAGTCTCTGGAAACCAAAGTGGTAGTGACGGTATCTGGAATGTCTGGCTATGGTTGCTGGTCACAGCATCCCCACAAGGGAGAAAATAATTGAACCTGCATGCCCAGTTTACCCTAACGGTCCATGAATAAATGCTAGACTCTTAGGTTTCAAGGGACTGACCGGAATTTGCAGGTACAGAAAAAGTTCCTGGCCCCATACCTCTTTCTCTTATAATTAAACAAAGAAGCCACAGGCTAAACATAGTACAGATGGCTTATGAAATACAGAAGACAAAATATTCATATCACCTAAAAATGTAAGGTGATGTGGCAACATATAAATAGTAAGTATTTTGCTCAAAACTTTGCATTATAAAATGTCTCCTTTTCTTCCTTGTTCTCTCTCTTTTTTTTTTTTTTCTTTTTCTTCTTGATTCCCTTTCATTTATAAAGAGGAAAATAGGGTTGAGAAGTACAGGGCTGAAGAAGGAGATGGCTATTTAAGCAGAAAGATGGAAAGAAGAGAAACAGGATGAAAAGAAAAAGCGAGATAGATACATTGTAAAGGGCAATAAAAGACAAGCCAGAGGCCCAGGTGGATGCTAGCCACTATCTTCCTACCCTATGACTAACAGCCCTATTGGATTCTAGATTACTGAACCCTTAGAAAGACGAATCTAGAATTTTCAGCAGTTTCTGAAGGTACTTCTCAGCTGCACCTGCCATGTGGCAGGAAATGAAAACAAAACAAAACAAACTCAGCAGAAGCAGAAGTCCTCACCACATGAAACTGTTCTGATGACTGAACCTAAGGCTGAATAAAGAAAGATACTGGGTCTCAAAATTCCGTCTTGAGTATGGAACTTACTGTAACTGTAAAGAGTTACCATTAGAAGTGGTATTTATCCGGCTGCTCACTGGCTGAGCGAGGTGCGGGCGCAACACCAAGGGTTGCGACCCCGTTGCCGGTCCCGGTCCGGTATGGGCGCGACACTGAGGGTTGCGATCCGTTGCCGGTCACGAAAAAAGACAAAAAGGAAAAAATATATATATTAGTCTGTGTACTTGGGAATCTACCTTCAGCTAGAGTCAGCTGAGATTCGTCAGCATTTATGGGACACCGGCCATCAAACAGGCACTGGCTCAGCCATTTCATAGTCTGATCATCATTCCGTCTATGGGCTAGGTCGACCAGATAGCCCTTGCTCCTGCTTGAATCTGTGTATTAGACATTAGCACTTGAGCTATCTTCCCAATTCTACTTGACTGCACACTTGTATATTTTTGCATTTTTATGACATACCTGGAAAAAATTAAAGTCGAAGCAAAGAGTATTCTCATGAAGTCGACTTGTTAGAGAAGAGCAAATGGTGGGATACAGATTGATGAAAAGAGGAAGGTGGGTCACACAGCCAGAAGCCTGATGGGAATCCATTAAGGTGGTGAACCAGACTCTGGGCAGGGGGGAAACATGGCATGCTGTGTGTGACATGTTACATCTTTGTGATGCACTAGCATGTCCTAACACCTGGCTGGGAAGCACCAATAGCTCAGGACCAAAAATGTGTTTTGTTTTGAGCTATCAGTTAAGTTTATTACATAACATGTGATCACCAGTAAGTAATGAGTTCTATCTACTACACTCAACAAGACAAGGTGATAATCAATGATCAGTATTTTTTGAAACCTGCTAATTAGCTAATACCAACCTGCAAAGCTGAAGCACATTCAACAAAGAACCTGGCCTCTGGTTGAGGGTTACAAAGATTGATTACATTTTGTAAACATGAGTACACTAATTATCCTGATTTGATCACCACATATTGTACACATGTACTGATATTCAAATCTGTACCCCACAAAATATATATAATCAATTACGTTTTAACAAAAAAAACTGTCAAAAAAAAAAAAAAAGATTAAAAATGCACACACACAAAAGAATGTGGCCTCATCATAGTCTAAGACAATAGGCCTGAAGTTCTCCTCACTACATTCATAAGTGTGTTAGATCAAAATGTTAGTGAAAACCTGAGCAAGAAGAGAGGAGCTAGCAAGAAAAGACAAAATGTATGCAGGAATGCTGGGCAGAAGCAATGTTGACAACCTGTTAATTTTTCTGATACACAGCAGTACAGACTCTCAGATGGATAATCTGAAAAACAGAGTTCCCTCCCCAACCTGCAATTATCCTCTCCACTGAGTCCACTACTGTCCTTATTTTAACAGAGACAGTATAACTCAACATATGGAACCCTTCAATACATCTTTAAGGACATGGGATCCATAGGGTCAGTGACACAGAGGAAACGTTGAGGTCTTCACAAAGCTATGAGGGTTATAACCCAGCACTGTAGGCTATGTATCTCCAAACTGAGAAACGAGTCATTTGCTATCTTGAGGCAATACATAAATCAGATTCATCTTTAAAAAGTGGGTTATCTCCTTTTGAAAGATAGACTTCCTTTTGCTTCACAGTTTTCAAGCACATCTCCTGTCCTACATGAGTTTATGTGTAATAGTAGCAATGGTGTATTTACATTCCTCCACCGAGTGCAGGAAAATCACAATCTATGTGCAATTATAAAACCCTAAAATTAAATTATTTGATTCTTTAAAATGTCAAAGGTAAGAAGTGGAAGTATTCTTGTCAAAAACTCAACAGAAGAAAGTTGGTCATATGTAAAACAGGTCTGCGAGAGGAAAAAAAAAAAGAAAGCCATCTAGAGATTTTAAAAGCCTATTCTGGTTTTTCAAGCAGGGCTTGAAGCAGGGTATACAGGAATATACACATAAAATTAAATGACTTTAACTACAACAAGTAGGAATTAATATCTACTCCTCTCTTTCTGATATTCAAAATCCATCAGGCAAAGTTCTCAAAACCTCATATATAATATTTTCTTAGTTTATACTACTTGATGCTAAAGTAGTTTCACATTTCCTAGTGACTGGCATTACATGATCCTTTCAAACCTGAACAAAACTCACCTAACTATTCTAAAATTTTATTATTTGAAAATGGGCAAACTGCCAGATAAAAACATTAGTAGACTAGCACTTGAGTAGAGATAAATCTGGAATTAAGCCAGTATTTTGTATTACATATTGCTCAAGTTCCACCTCTATATGTATGGCAAAGAATTTCAGACAAATGTTCCCCATTCTCTATCTAATTTTTCACATCACTTTAACAAACAAAGCCATTAAAAACAAAACTTCCCGATACAAAGTCAACCAAATGTTTTTAAAACTTTCTAAAGCACAAGTATGCAAAAATATGTACAAAAGTTTTTAGATTACTTATAAAAGTACAGAATTGTAACCTAAATGTCCATCAGTGAGAGCTACCATTTACTGAGTGCTTGCTATGTGCACAGACAAATGTAAGCATCCTACATGTATCACCTCATCTAATTCTCACGACAGTTCTGTTAGATGAGGGCCAGCCACACCTCCAATCTGCAGATGCTCATTGCTACTGAAGTACTGCTGCTACCAGGCACTCTTACCCTCTTCTGTGGAAAGATCTAGGAAACAGACGTACATATGATGTGCATATACTACCCATGTATATAAATACAGATGCATACATGCATGCATTTTATATTGATATTATTTTTATCTTTATGGTACTTATTAAAATCCATGCAATCACACTAGTACTTCTGATTCCAATCTAACATGGCAGGATTCATTCTAGATGTGTCCTTTCCAATGTTTGTCATATCCTTCTCCAACAGCAAGAGCTCCTAGCTCCCATTATCCTGAACATACTTAATTATTTGATCAATTCTCCTATATTTAACCAATCTCCCATTGCTTCTGCCACCCATCAGCAGTGGATGCCCCTCTCACCTCTTCTGGGCTGTAACACAACACAACAGACCCTCCCTCTATGTGAAGGCCCCCTCATCCTACTGGCACTCTGACATCCCTGGCCAGGCCACCTACCTTGCCCTGCCTACTTAACAGCATTTAGGACTTGTTCAGGAAGGAAAAGAGAAAGAGAAGAATAATTCTTAAAAATTAATGTAAAACTATGTTTTTAAAAAAGGATATCCATTAAATTAGAACTTGTGATAATTCAGAGAGCAAAACTACTGCTGGCCTTTGCATCATCCATATATGAAGAACAGGTTTGCTAAGTAAATTAATAGTGTGAACAAGCTTGTAACCCAGATGTTTAACCTACTTAAGAAAACTAATTGTTTTCAAGCACTTTAAAATCACTGGGCATGTACTTGCCTTTAATTATTGTCTAATACAAATGATTTCTATTTCCTTCATTATAGCTTTGATAAGCTCTCTATCTGATTACACTTGAAGAATTACAACTTAAACTCAATACAGTTAAGATCCTTTAAAAAATGTCTCCTTATTAATCATTTAGATTTTCAATTAATCACCTGAAAGTTTTTAACTATTCAGTGATTTCTCTTTTTTAGTTAATCTGTCATTGCTGCTCAAAAAGAAAAAAATGCCTTTCAGTGGCCATCCAGGACTTCTCCCAAAGACCTCCTATTCTGCACACCATCAGCATAAGCCTCATTCTCCTCTGTTACTTATTATGAATTCAGTGCTGATACCCTACAGCCATCAGTTCCTGTCACATGCATCTGTATGTTATTTAAGACTCCACTTCACAAAGCAGGGATTCACCCAATCAACTGAATTATTCCGCACTACATGTAAGAAGGTTTGGGAGAGGACACACTGTGGAGTCCGAGTACCTGGTTCCTCCACTTCTTTGTTTATGCCGCCTCAGCCTAGTTACTAAGCTGTCAACCCTCCATTTTTTTCTTATGAAGATAAAACCATTCTATCTATCAGGTCGTCAGGAGGACTAAGTGAGGTAATGGGAAGTACCTCCTATATATTAGTTCATCTCCTTTCCCCAACAGAGACTCATGGAAAAACTCAATATGATTTAGAGCAATGTTTTTTTTTTTTTTTCCTTTTTGTCTTTTTTCATGACCGGCAACGGATTGCAACCCTCGGTGTTGCTCCTGCACCTCGCTCAGCCAGTGAGCGGCCGGTCTGGATGTGGGATCCGAACCCTCGGCGGGAGTGCCGCCGCGCTTCCCAAGCGGCGCACTGTAGCAGTGCGCCACCGGGCCGGCCCTGCTAGAGCAATGTTTTAAAATTTGATCACACAGAGAGAAACTACTGAGGAGCATGGGTCGTAACTGCCAGCTGCCCTATCCTTGCCCCTGACCAAAACAAAGGGGAATGTGAAAAAAACACCACCAAGAGTTCCATAACCTGAAAATGAGCAACCAACTTACACATCACCCAGGAGATTACTATCGGTGTGCAGGGGAAAAGAAATGAGAAATGAACTAGTCCTAGAGACCCCAGTGGATGCTGGCCTGAAGGCACTGGGACTGCTGAATGCACTATCTCAGTGGCAGGTTATCTAGTTTTTTACCTAACCAGCACTGTCAAGTACCAGTGACTAAATATTTGGATATAACATCTGACAGAAGATCACATTATTAAAAATCCATTAGAAAAATAAAGAAAAAAAACCACATATATATATAAAGGAAAAAAATATTTTAAGACAATAAAAAATAAATTAAAAATCCACTAGAGGTAAACAATTTTAAAAATCAAGTGTTATTAATATTTTGATGCACTATGGGCCATCCTAGCAGTGATTAAAAAAAAAGAGAGAGAGACTGACAAAAAAATCTAGTCCCTAACAGTGAACCAAGCAGAACTGGAATGGTCCCAGTGGCCTCAAACACGTGGCCTCAATAGAAAACACTAGAATCAAGAGTGAATCTAAAAATTGCCGGCAAATGATGCCAGATAATCAATCTATTGTTCTATATTTTCAATATCTGAAATACTCAAGCTTTCTTGGCATGTAAGATTATGTAATTTGGGTGTGTTGTTTTTTAAAACCATGAAAATTTATATAACATTGAAGAGATGGAAGATAGTGGCATTCCTTCCAAACTGCCTCAAGAGCAAAGCCAGACATTAAAAGAATGCAAACAAAATGCTGAGGTACCATGAATACACACTGTTGTCTCTGCAAATAATTCTTCATACAGAAGGATAAAGCTGTCCACGTTTCATTTGCAAAGCCTCTGTGCTTCCAAAGGGCAAAATTTAAAGGACGTTTCCCCTGGATCCTGGGTTTATAAAGAGACTAGCCTGTAAGTCACAGGTCTCAGAGCAGGTGGAGGGCACAGGGCCAGGTACTAAATTCCTAACCCATTTGAGTCCAACTAGTTATCCAAACGAGTCTATTCAACCTAAAACACAAGTGAACTCTCCCCAGTTAGAGTACACACTCCTGTGTTTGTCAAATTAGGAACTATATTTCCCTCCCAACCCCCATCTCAACCCACCGCAGACACTATAGGTATTTCTGCAACAGGCACCAAAAGTTCCTCCCTTTTAGACACCACACATCAGTCAAGCTTTTGTTCAGTCTCTCCATCCCTCAAACTGGTGCAAGAGCCAGCTGCTGTGGCTCTTTTCCAGGTGGTGGGAAGAGGACAGGTGAATAGAGAAGGTGCTACAGCTCAGAGAATTCACAGACAGATTTGCATTTAAAGTCTTCCCTAATTGTGAAATGTTAGGAGTTCTTTGTTTCTTATTAAAGGACGTTCAAGAATGAGCAAAGCAGGAGGGAAAAACTAAGAGTTCTATATAAAGTATACTGTTGCCTAAAATAGATATTTATTTAAAAAGGGAGGGGAGAACGATCCACAGCACCCTTCCACACCATCCCAATTATTTCTTCTAGAAGGAAAGCTGGCCCAGCAACTTTGGGAAGCTACCGCAAAGCTACTTGGTCTGGGAGAAGATTTTCGTCTGGTTTCTTCCTAAGGCAGAATAATACAGTGCTCAAGCCCACAAACTCAGCAGCCAAGGCTGTCTGGGTCACTTCCTCCTACCTGTGTAGCCTTGGGCAACATAGTTAACCTCTCAGCAGTTAGCTTATAGGGTCTTCATGAAGATTAAATTAGTTAGCATATGTAAAGCCCTTAGAAAAGTGTGCCTGAGGTTCATCACAGGAAGCACACAGGAAGTAATATTATCCTTCCTTTCCAATATATAAGTTCCAGCCTCCTCCAATCCAGACCCTTTCTCTCAGATCATCTGCCTGCCCCTGGTTTTATTTTATTCCCATCCCAGCTTGGACTCTCCAGCATTCACCAGCAATCTCCAAACACCTCACCCCCTGGTTATCCCACCCTGCCTTTCTAGGCCAGTCCTCACTCAGCCCCAAACAAACCCCAACTATTGCATTCTTCACCTTGACTTGCTGAGGAAAAACCACACCACTACAGATCACTGCAATTACAAATTGCAATTACAAAGCACCTCCTCTCTCAGCGAAGCCCTTAGAAGTCCTTAGAGCTAACAGATGGATCTCTTCATATTTTTTTTCTCTTTTTCTTTGGGGGGAAGGGGGATCATGCTGTTCCAAATGTTTTATCTTTCTTCAGGCTCCCTTTTTCACTTAGACTTCACCTCCTATTTTAGCAAGACAGTGAATACTTCCCAGGAGAATTCCCTCAATTATCCTTCCTTCCACTTTCAAATTTACTTTTCCCTCTCTGAAGCTAACCTGTCATCTATGCAGCAAATCTCTTCCCATGGCTTGGATTTCTTCTCTGACCTTCTCTCCCATGTTCAAGTCAACTAACTTTATTTGGATGCCTCCTGGGTGCCAGTCTCAAGCTCGTGGGTGACTAAGATATAGGGCTCATCCTTGTACCTTCAATCATTACCTCTCTACCTGCTCCTTTCCCACAGCCTTCCTATTCATGCTTTAGAATGTAAGCCCAACAAGGGCAGGAGTTTTTATCTATTTTTGCTTACTGCTTTATCCCCAGAGAATAGCATAGCTTCTGGAACATATAAGGCACTCAATAAATACTTGTTGAGTTACTTCAAGTCATCCTTGATTCACTTATTCATTCAACGAATTGCTCACTGTGCACACACTGTGTGTCAGAGGCTGTGAAGGTGCTGGGGTTACAGAGGTGAGCACAAGTTTCTGTTCTAGAACTGCTCAATGTAGTGACAGGAAGAGACCTGAAAACCTACAGGGAGACTCACAGCGGCAAGCAGGATGAACAATGTGCTGGGGCTGCTGGGCGTCAATGGAGCCCAATGGACTCTAATGCTCCTCGAAGCAGAACCTGACTGCCTACATTCAGGGCTTTCTCGGCTGACCCTTGGGCACCAGCTCCAACACTATCCTTTACTTCCCTAACTCCTTCCTGTCTGGATTTCTCGTCCATCACCCTTTTTCCTGTTCTCATTCTGCTCCTCTGATCAACTGCTAAGAGAGTGCTTTCCGTCACTCCTACGGCCTACATGACCATCTCCATATGCAAATCAATGGCTCCCAAACTTCCCTCTTGAGTTCCAAACCCTTATTTCTGCCTGCCAAGTTATATTAAATGTCCAAAGAATCTAAAACCTGTCCAAAACAAAAAGCACTGCCTTCTACCCCCCATGCTCACCCCATCACATACCCAAAAGCCCTGCTCCACCCACTGAATGCCCACCCTAAACCATGGGATCATCTCTTTACCCAATCTGTGGCTTATCTACAACCCCTCCCCCCTCTTTCTCATCACACCCAATGAATTCCACTTTGACTGCCTGCCACAAACATCTTGCCTTCCATCATATCCTCAACAAGGAGATCAGCTGAGGGAAGCTGATTTTTTAAACTGCTTTCTACAAGATAAAATCCAAATTTCTAAGAATACAAAACCCATCAAAATACAACTCTAAACTACCCTTCCACTCTCCTCCAGACAGCCAATTCCTGTATCCCACTAATATCTATTTCCCAGACACTCCCACTCACTTCCCAACTCCTCACCTTTGTTTATGCTATTTCCTCTGCCTGAAATGCTAACAATAATGAAAACAGTAGCTAACACTGACCCAAGCAATGTGCTAAACACTTCAAATTCTCATTTAATCCTCATAACCATTCTTTGAGGTAGGTACTATTACCATCCTTACTTACCAATGAGAAAGCTGAGGCACAGAGGTGATTTCCTTGCCCAGCACTGGGCTAATAGATCACACAGCTGTCTTCACTTCAGAACCTCAGTTTTTAACCACTACTTTATACCACCCCTGGTTTATTCACCATCCCCTTTACCAAGCAACTCCTTTTTGCCTTTTAATACCAGCTCAAATGTCTCCTCTTTGGTGGAGACTTCCCTATTCCCATGGGCCTCTCTCTGCATCCTCTAGTATCCTTCAGCAACATCTTTATTATAGGCAGCCTCACTATGTGTTTATCCATTTATGTTACCAGCTGAGTTCCAAAGATAAAAGTCAGGTCTTTTTTGCCTTTGTATTTCCAGCACTGTTCAGTGCCCGATACATTACATATGTTAAGTGAATACTTATGTAATAAACACATTCTCCCACTAGATTATACCAAGCTCAAATTCAAGTCTATCCAGCTCGTTACTGCTTCCAAACACCCTACACGGCTAACCCTAATCTCTCTCCTTCTCCTCTCATTGCACCAGGACTTTTTTTTTTTTTTTTTTTTAAGAAACACAGATGTTGAATTTAATTTTCTTTCTTTTTTTTTTTTTAAAAGATGACTGTAAGGGGATCTTAACACTTGACTTGGAGTTGTCAGCACCACGCTCTCCCAAGTGAGCTAACCAGCCATCCCTATATAGGGATCCGAACCCATGGCCTTGGTGTTAACATTTTTTAAAAAGTTACTTTTAAATCTGGTTGTTGTGTTAACTATAAGTGGACTGATAAATTTGATTCTCTAAACCAGCAAAACTGGGGACAGCCTGGAATATAGCAACTCATTAGAGGTTTCCTCAAACTTTTTCAAACCACAGTGGGACAACAGTGGATCATTAAATCAATTTAGCAGGTTGGTTGGAATCAGCTTTTATGGGTTTTGTTTTGTATTTTACAAAATGGACTTGAACAGAATATAAATGAATACATTACACACGGTATCAGAAAGTAAATACGTTTGCTTCAGTGTATATATACATTCATATGTTTACAGAGTCTCAGTGCAAATTGTATTTTTTACAGTGGATCCAATCAAAAAGTTTGAAAGCCACTGTTCTAAGCTACCCAATTATCTAACTTCAGCTTAAAACTTCTTGGCATAAAAAGTACAGCAATTATTTTCTGCAAGCAAAGGGGTGAAAGAAACAATGGCACACAGAGGCAACTACTGATCACAATCCTTCTTGCTCTGGGTTCCTGGGAGAGGGCCAGTGATCAACTAACGGCTAGACCTCAGGCCTTATTAAGGAATTAAAGGGCATTACTTAAGCCCGCTGCTATATAGTCTGGTTTTTACAAAGGCATAAATGGACAACCAAAATGCACTTCTAAAGGAAAACTAAAACATAAGGGATTACTTTCCATGTTGATTAAAAAAACAAACAAAAAATGGGATTTAATAGCTGACACCCCACACTCTTACATGGCACTCCATAGAAAAAATAAGCTCTTCTATGTCAGCTGAAATCAAATTGTCCAGTAACCAAAAACCAGTGCTTAGTCTCCAGTGTGAACAAGGTTTGGTTCCAAGCAGAATTCAAAATCATTTCTATCTTTACTGGTTATTACTTACAAGATCTAAGTTAATAGCTACAAAGCAGTCTAAATCAGGGCTGGAAGGTTAGCTCAGTTGATTAGAGCATGGTACTGTTAACACCAAAGTCCAGGGTTCGATCCCTGTACCAGTCAGCCACTAAAAAATAAATAAATAAAGCAGCCTAAATAAATGAGATAAAGAAAGTCTTCGAACCCGCTTTTTATAAACTACAAAGAACTACCCATATTTAGTAAATATTAATTCTACTGGCCCAAGTCGGCAAAGAATTCAAAATGAGTGTGACAGTGTAAGGCCAAACAACCTGCATATCACTAAGAGAAGTGAGAGACAAGCACAAAACAATAGGCCTTGTGGCATTCTTTCCCGCTCATACACCTCCACCAGACCAGGAAGGCTGGGACCACTGACTTCAAGCTTCCAGAACACACGCTCCTAATTCAATACCTCCCCACCTGCAGTCACCATCTCACTGATTCCACAGAGTTCAAAAGAAATTTACATAAAGGAGCAGGAGTGGTCCCACCCCCGCCACTCAATCTGTTTTTAAATGAAGCCTCTGCACCAGCATTTCAGATATACGATACAACTAGCCTGTTTCAGAACTTCTACCATTCTGTTGACCTCAGCCAAAAGAGTATTTTTTAAATTCCTGTTTAAAATTTTGGAAATCTGTGTACTTTTACAAAAAGTTTGTATCCTCACATGCAAAATTAGGGATCTGACCCTTTCATTTCTAAAAATTCCACTACGATAAGCCATCATGTGTTCTAAGAGACACTAATCCTGTAAAATGCTTTGTGATGGGGCCGGCCTGGTGGCGCACTTGGTAGAGGGCAGCGCTCCTGCCAAGGGTTCGGATCCCATATAAAGACCGGTCCGCTCACTGGTTGAGCACGGTGCGGACGCAACACCGAGGGTTGCGATCCCGTTGCCGGTTGCGGTAGGGGCACGACACTGAGGGTTGCGATCGCCGGCCTGGTGGCGCACTTGGTAGAGGGCGGTGCTCCTGCCAAGGGTTCGGATCCCATATAAAGACCGGTCCGCTCACTGGTTGAGCACGGTGCGGACGCGACACCGAGGGTTGCGATCCCGTTGCCGGTTGCGGTAGGGGCACGACACTGAGGGTTGCGATCCCATTACTGGTCACGAAAAAAGATAAAAAGGAAAAAAAAATGCTTTGTGATGGTATGAAGCCATTTTGAATATTTTCAAAATGTGCATTATCTGTAAAATAGCCAATTTTACTTTGTACAACCCTGCACTGTCCAATACGGTAGCCAAATGTGGCTAGGGCGCACTTGCAATGAAGCTAGTCCCACTCAAAAACTGAATTTTTAATTGTATTTTAGTTTAATTTAAATCTAAAAATGGACACATTTCCACGACTGGAATACTTTTGTATGTTTGAAAAAGCTTGGGTATATGAATCTACTTTTTCATGAAAAAGTAGTAAGTTTTATGAAATCTAAATATGGATCAAGTATTTCCAAATGTAAATTTTGTTTGAATTGAAATACATTTTAAGTATAAAAGACACGACAGATTTTGAAGACACAGTAGCATGAAAAAAGGAATGTAAAATATCTCACTAATATTTTTAAATTGATCACATGTTGAACTGATATTTTGCACATATTGGGTTAAATGTATTATTAAAATTAATTTCACCTTTTTTTTTTTTTACTTTTTAAATGTGTCTCCTAGAAAATTTAAAATAACACATGTGGCTTCCATTCTCTTTCTACTGGACAGTGCTGGTGAAATCTAATGATTCCCAAACCTTTCCAACTGGAACACCTCCATACGCCAAGGTTCGGGAACATTGCTATAACCAAATACTCTTCTTCCTGTGCAGCATCTAAAACTGCTGACCACACCTGCAACTGAGAAGTCCCTCCTCCATCTTCAGTGACTACGACTGACCGTCCTCCTGTATAAACCACCTGTCTTTTAATCCTTTCCCAGGTCCTCTTTCTCTTCCTATCCACAAGGTCCCGTTCTCAGTTCTCTTTTCTATTCTTTACACTCCCATGGTGACCTCAAGCCACTCCCTCAGCTTCAACTATTACTTCAGTGTGAAAGCCTTCCAATTCTTTATCTCCACTTCTGACCTCTTTCTCAAGCTGCAGCTCCACACTGCCAGCTGCCTGCTAAGCAGTTCCACCTGGAAGTCCCACCAACTTCTTAAACACAGTCTGACCTGGAATGCACCATCTTCATTTCTGTTGTAGATTCCCAGCATTCACCTTAAAAACCTGGAGTCTCTAGTCTCATGATCACAATCTTTTCTTTTCTGGTGGCTGGACCTTGGTGTTGTCGGCACTATGCTATAACCAACTGAGTACCTAGTCAGCTCCTATGGTCACAGTCTTAGAGCAGGCTCTTTCCTAACAGTCCTTTTTGCCACAGCCTCCTAACAGGCCTGCCTGACGCTAAATTCTCCCGAGCCACCCCCACCCTTCATGTGCCAGTCTTCCTCTGCCCTACTGCTATATAAGTAGTCTCAAAATACCACTTCAGTCACATTGCCACCAAACTTTCAACAAGTCCTGGCTGTCTACCACAGTAATTCAAACTACTCAGCAGGCATCCCCGCTCCTCTATACACATCCAATCTCCAGTCAGTCCTCCCTGGACATACTTAATCCTCTTCCACCTTCCTCCAGCTAGAATGGCTTGCCTTCTGGGTCTACTCATTACAATTTTGCCCAATCTTTAAGGCTCAGCTCAAATACAAAGTCCTCATAAAGGCTTCTCTGATCAATCCAGCTAAAATCAGTGTTTCTCCTCCCTCAAACTCTTTTGGTATCTCTAATAACCACTGTGGTAATGGGAGTACTGGGCCTTATCCTCTTTATAAAATAACATCCCCTTAGTAGCATTGAACAGCACCCTGCACTGCATATTGTAAGTATGCCATCTTTGGACATCTTACCAAAGAAATCAACTTAAAAAGCAAAATCTTTGTAACTCGAAACTACTGATCATTTCCAAATTTCCAGAGCAGATCTCTGATTACTCCAGACCTTCATTTAGATGTCCCAAGATTAAATAACTCCAAAATTAAACTCCTGATCTCAACCCCACACCTGACGCTCATCTAAATAGACCTTAACTCAGTGAATAGTAGCACCATCCCCCCAGCAGCCAAGGCCAGAAACATAGGTGTCATTTTTAATTTCCTCAACTCCGCCTTCTCACACTCAGTGATCAGATCCTGTGAAATCTTCCCAAATATCTCTGGAATTCATCCACTTCTGCCCAACTCTACTGTCAATTCAGGCCACCATTACCTTAGATTACTGTAATATCATCTGGTCTTATCCACATCCCTCCAGCCATTTTCCACATGCAACCAGAGTAGTCTTTTAAAAGTCCAACCTGAACGGGTGACAGACACTCCTGCTTAAAAACCTTTCAATTGTTCTCAAGATAAAGACTTCCAAACATGAAGACTTACAGACTCTTCTGCATCTGACCACGGTTCAGCTTTTCAGCTTCACCTCTCATTTCGTAGATAATTCTTTCCCTTAAGCACATTACACTTCAACAATGTCCCAAGTACTCTATGCAGTTGCCCCCAAATGCCAATGTCCGTTCTTGCCTCAGGGCCTTTGCACAAACTGTTTCCTCAACTTGGGTTATGTTTCCTTCCTTTGTAATCACCCAATACCCCAAGCCAGCCAGCCTCCTCGCATTTATAATTCTTTCTACCTTTAGCAATGGTACTTAGAGGAAATTTCCATACTAATTCTATCTCAGGGCCTTTGCACAAACTGTTTCCTCAACTTGGGTTATGTTTCCTTCCTTTGTAATCACCCAATACCCCAAGCCAGCCAGCCTCCTTGCATTTATAATTCTTTCTACCTTTAGCAATGGTACTTAGAGGAAATTTCCATACTAATTCTATGCTAGTACTTATCTCAATACCTGGCTTGTAACAGGTACTCAATAATTATTTGCTGAATAAATGAGTTGGATAATTTTCTGGGTTAAAAAAAAAAATTCCAAGGGTCAATAAATGAAAGCCATTTCTATACCATCTAAATTAATTCAAAAGCATCATATAAAGTGGGCAATTGACCTAAATTTTTATTTTATCTGTCTTTTGGGTCAAAACTATTAATAATTTGGTTAAATGAACACAATTTACATTTTTGGGCTCAGTATAATCAAAATGAAGGAAAAATACTGTATTCTATGTTCTCCTTTGCCTTGTAAACTCTAAAACCAATTCATCTGAAATTGCTGAGAACCTTTTGATGCAAAACACAGAATGTATGAAAAGCAGCCAAGCAAATGTAGATACATCACAGAAGCAGAGCCTGAAGGAAACTGGAGAATATAAAAAGACAACATCAGACCATAGGAATGTAGGGACTTTATTAAAAAAGAAAAGGCTCAGTGCTGCTCCTGTCCTTGTCCAGGCTAAAGCTTCCTGCAATCACTGCACATGCTTCATGATTGTGGTGTCCATGAGAAAGAACGGAGGCATTCTGTGGAGCCATAAAAGCATTTCTGGTTTATTCAACAAAGGGATATACTGCAAAGGGGAAGGAAACACTAAGCAACGAGACTAGGTGCCCAGGCCTCACATATGTATAGCATTTCCTTTATGCTTCACAATATCTGATCCCCATTTTACTGATAAGGAAATAGGGGCCTACATTCACATATCTAGCCCTAGTGATTGTATACTCAGGTCTAACTCAAGTATATTTTTATTGAGCACTTACTCCTGCCATGCCCTGTTCTGTAAGCAAGTCAGATAAGGTCTCTGCTCTCAGGAAAGCTTGTAGTTTTGTGGAGAAAGATGTACCATACGCAAATATAGGAGTCCCCCCTTTACCACGGAAAGTTTCACTTTCTGCAGTTTCACTTATCCACGGTATGGTAGAATAAGATATTTTGGGAGGGAGAGAGAGAGAGAGAGACCACATTCACATAATTTTTATTATAGTATATTATTATAAATGTTCTATTTTATTATGTTATTACTGTTAATCTCTTACTTACCTAATTTATAAATTAACCTTTATCACAGGCATGTATGCACAGGAAAAAACATAGTATTATAGGTTTCAGTATTATCTGCGGTTTCAGGCATCCACTGTGGGGGGTCTTGGAACATATCCCCCGTGGATAAAGGGGGGCTACTGTAATATAATTTCAGATGGTGATACAATTAAGGGGTATTAAAATAGTAAAGTTGGGGGATGTGATAGAGTAACTAGAAGGGTGACTTTAGGTTGCAAAATTCTCAGAGATAATTAAAAAGATAGTTTTGAAGAGATGGTTTGCAGAACTGAAGAAATGTTTGACAAAGTAACTATCACGTCAAACCTTAAATAGAAGTCTCTAGAACTATGAGAAGCAAAAATTACCACCCATTCCCTAACTATCAGTAATGATGACTATAGTTATCCTAGTCCTGCCCAAAGCAATAAGTTAAACAGTCACCAGATAGCAAATAATTCCATATGAACCAAGTGGCTGTTCAAGGCAATGGGCTGACCAAATTAATTCTTAGATCCCCCAGCACCGACATCAGGGCATAATAAATGATTGCTGAATGAATATATGAAGGAAGAAAGAAAGGCAAACAAGATGTCACTGCCATGGGTTAAATCCCTTTTTGGGCCACGTGGCTTCAAATCACCCCGCCACATTCTGCCACCACCAGTCTTAATCCCAACAAGCAGGTGAGAGAAGTGGGATTAATGTAAATCCACGAACAATACTGTACTGGGGAACAATAAGCATATGCCGTCCCTCTCCCCAGCCAATGGTCAGAAACCCTATCTTAAAATCATAAGTTCCACTTAAATAAAGTCTAACGTCCAAATGATGACTAGAAATTAATAAAGGCGTAATTATTTGGCTTCTTTAAATAAGGGCTTTCCTAATGAAGATAATCGGGATACTTCTGTTACCAGGTCCTAGTTATAAATATTGCATATACCACCAAGTTGTGACAACCTGTTTACTACCCTTACTAGGTTGGTACTACTTGAGGACAGGGACAATGTACATTCACTCATCTGTGTCGCCTCAGAGCCATCTCCAATTTAAATAGCAGAAGGTCAATGATTATACAATCTGAGTTATAAAAATTAAATTCCCTCCAAACTTTTTAGTCATGGTAGGATGAAGACCACCCCTTATTTCTATTATCTGCTTGGCCTGCTCTGATGAACCTGAAGGTCTCATCATCTCACATCACTCCTTCAGTGTCTCTTGTAGAGTTCAAGAGCTGGAAAAACCTTGAAGTCTTTGCCTCGGTCTTCAGAAGTTTAAAGGACTGTCCTAGTGGCGATAGAGAATAACGAATGGCCATTCAAAGCGGAACAACAGAGCTGCGTTTGCACCATGCATCAAAGATGCCAATGCTTCCTTTCTGGGAACCAGATGGAAGGACTAAGAAACACTTTAAGATACAACTTCTGATTAACGCTATCAATTTTTGTGATGTTTCAGTAATGAACCTATGACATTTCTTTCTGAGACAGAGTAGTGTTGTCAATAATGACTTATTACTGTAAAATCACAAGTAGACACAGCATAAGGAAATATGGATTGGGGTGGGGGGGCTTTAGTAGGGATTATATTCATTTTCTTCAGCAAGAAACCTCCTCTGTACACACCATCTCATTTTTAAAAAGTAAAACCACCACAAACAAGTTCTAATACCCCTGGGTTTTGCTCTTTATAACATCAGCCACATTTTTAAAGTTTTTAAAGCTTCAATTCACACTACCAACAGAAAGAAAACTTCAACAAAAGGCACAAATTAAATACTATCCATCTGCACATTTGATTTATTACTCATTTTCACTTGTTTCTGAATTGCCATCGTTTGGGTGAGCCATAAGGACTGGATCTGCTGGAACTTACATCCAAAATGGCAGCTGAGCTTCTAAAATTAATCAGAGCCATAATGCTTACCACACATGAAACTAGGTCTTCTTTATCTCACCTTTCTACTAGCTAGGGGAAAAGAATATTTATAAAGACATTCCAAAGAATCAGATGTCATTCTGTTAATGTTCATCATATCATTCTTCTTTTTGCCTGAGAGAGCAGCCTCCCTGCTCTGGTTCCTCCGCTCTGCTCTGCAAACGGAATTAACCTGCCATTGACATGTTTACACAGTCCACAAAAACAAGCTAATGGCAAAATATGGAAAGCCTAGGTTTTTCTCTTCTAAGCCAACTTAGGAAATAGGCATCAAATGAATCATCTAACAAGTAAAGCCCCAAATAAGTGCTTTCATTTTCAGAAAAACAACAAAAATCAGAGCTATAAATTTTCCTTAGGTCCACCACAATGCAACACTGCCTATCACTAAGGTAATTTCTGTCTTTTTCTCTTTAAATTCGAGCTACAAAAAAATTCAGAGAGACAAATCTGTTCCAGACTACCTCTTTAATGCAATGTTTCCAATCCCTCTTACACAAAAGCTGAATTTATGTCACCAAAAAATTTACACTGAACCTAAATAGTCATTTCTCTACTTATTACTATTACTAATATTGGCAAAATATGGAAAGCCTAGGTTTTTCTCTTCTAAGCCAACTTAGGAAATAGGCATCAAATGAATCATCTAACAAGTAAAGCCCCAAATAAGTGCTTTCATTTTCAGAAAAACAACAAAAATCAGAGCTATAAATTTTCCTTAGGTCCACCACAATGCAACACTGCCTATCACTAAGGTAATTTCTGTCTTTTTCTCTTTAAATTCGAGCTACAAAAAAATTCAGAGAGACAAATCTGTTCCAGACTACCTCTTTAATGCAATGTTTCCAATCCCTCTTACACAAAAGCTGAATTTATGTCACCAAAAAATTTACACTGAACCTAAATAGTCATTTCTCTACTTATTACTATTACTAATATAATGACATTATTTGGGGGGAGGAGGCAAGCTGGCTGGTATGTACAATATTAGTTTTTAAAAAAATAATAAAATACTTGCTCTTTAGAGACATAGGACTTCAATTATCTTTATGTATTCAAATGGAAAGTCTTTTTGTTAAATTAGCGTGAAAGTCCCTTCATCTACACACAATTGGCCCAAAGAAACAGGCCATTTTCAGCACAAGAGGCCAATCCATTTTAACAGTGAATAAAGCTTTTGAAAACACTACACACCCTCTTCCAGACTGTCAAATTTTCAAAATGGTCCAGTATTTGTTCCATTTTATTTTTTTAACACTTTCAGGCCCAGCAAGCATGCCATAATTAGATTAATTAAAAAGAAAACAACAAAAACCACCACTCCCTTCTGATCAAAATTATTTCGTTTATGCTTAATTAGCTTTAATCCAAGTCTACATATTTAATAATGGGGATATGACAATTCAATCTATTTGCATATTTTAAATGCCTTTTCTAAACTATACTTTGTAACAGATTTAGAAGAAGAACAGTCTCTTTCTTATGCCAATATACCACCGCATAAATCAGGAGGATACAAATTAGGAAAAAAGAGAAAAAGAAAACAAGGCCTCTCAGAGCCAGGGCTGTGCTGAGGGGGGTGGGGTAGTTTACCCAGGGATGGGGGCAATTTACCCGCCACATCACAAACTACAATCCTTTCGCCCACCAGACTGAGAAGCATTACATCACACTCTCACAATGATAGGGGGAGGTGGCTCTGAGAAAGCAAGTTTTCAGCTTTCTTTCCTCCCTGCTCTCAGGCTTCTAGAATCCTGCATTAGGAGTAATGGAATTTAACTTCAGGCACTGCACAGTTCCAGGGGTTACTAACAATTACACAGACTTATCTATATGACCCTAAATGACCACTTCACTAGAGATACATGGCCGAAACAGGCAAAAACATACACACACATACACGCTGAATTTGTGCTTAAAAGCCCAGTTATTCATCTGTATAAAATTAAACAAAAATTTTATTTCGTGAGAAATGAAGGCCAATCTACAGGGAGAATTGACAAATAATTTCTAAACAGGGTGAATAGCTGTTTATATCTTTAAAACACCATGTTTACAAGATAGTCCTACCATTTGGTTGAAACCATGATCAAAATAAAAGCGCATCTGGCTGCACATCTGAGAACACACACAGAGACCTAGTGCAAATGAGCGCGCGCAGAAAAGAGAGGGGTGAGCCATATATCGCCTGGGAGGTTTTCAAGCAGGGGAATCTACAAACCCCAAACCTCCTTGGCGTTCTCTCGCCCCCAACCTGATGTTTAAAATGTATCAGGTCTTTCTTTAGGTTTTACATCTCCCTAGGAAGGATGGCTCAATGGAAAGAAAAAAAAAAAGGTTTTCACGTTCTAGGGCTTGCCCTCCCATATCCTTTGTCGGCCTTAGCAGCGGAAAGAATGCAAACCCATTTATATTTATGCAAATTTTTGCAGCAGATTTAAGGGGGGAGGGAGGTGGTCTGTGTTTTTTAAAAACCTCTTTCTAAATATCAAATTTCCAATTACTCGCAGCTTCACTTATTTGCAAGATAGAAACGATGATGAAAATCTGCATATAAATTAAAAGTGCAATTAAATCACTCCAACATTTAAATATTTTACCAAATCTTTCCCATTTCTAAAATACCGAATCAAAAGTACATCACGGGTCTGATTTACAGAGATTCACGAAATGCCTGAAGCCAGTCTCCATGCTCGACAAATGTCGATTTGCAACACCAGTAGTGAAAACGGTTAGACAAGATCCATATAAATCAATTGGTTTAAAAAAATTGAAATATTTACCAACCTCATAAAGTGCAGCAGTGCTTAAATCCAGCAAATTGAGGCATACAAGGTAGAAATGGAAATGAAAAAAGGTCCAAAAAATGAATTCTTTTTGTCTATCTGTTTTTTTGTATTTTAAATATTCAGAAACCAGCAGAGAGACTGTCGGCCATTTTGGCTTGAACTAACTCTCTCTCACTCACTCTCCCTCTTGCTCTCTCTCTCCCCCTCTGTCTCTAAAGGAAGCTGCTTTTTGTGACCTTCAAATAGAGGCGGATCATGTGACTTCGGGTAGGTTTGTCAATCAGGAAAGGGGCGGGAGCTGGGGCTGAAACTGCCTTAAAGGGGAAGCGGCCCTTTTCCACTCACACTCATTTGTGAAATGCTGTTATCTCATACTCTCCGCCTACAGACACGGCATGGGAAAGTGGCAACAGCATAAGGGTAACAGATGAACAAAACAGAAAAACCTCTATTGGTTTATGGAAATATGTTCAGTTGCTAACGATTCTTGCGAATTCTGGATCTTATCTTGGCTCGCTTGCTAGTTATTCTCTAGATGTTTGGGGAAGCACAGGCTGGCAAACTGCTCTTTAAAAGGGGGCTTAAACGAAGCTTTATCCAAACAAGAGACTTTAGTTTTGAATGATTAAGGTGAAACATAGGGCACAACTGATCTCTAACAGCTCCTAAAATGCAAAGAAAAAAACTCAAAGGAAATGCACCAAACTGTGAATGGCAATTCAGAAAGGTTAAGTGACTTCTACCAAATCACACAGCTAGACAGCTGCTGAACAGGGACTGGTTTCCTACTTCTGAATTCTACATTTATTATTTTTTGTGTATGTTTGTTTGGTACCTCCTCCCCCAAACCCATATAAGAACTATGCTATGTAGCATTGCCAACTGAGTTCCTATGCTACAGCAGGTCTGAGTCATCTTTAATCCCCTCCCCCACCTCAGGAAGTAGCTCTGCAGCTGACAGAGAATAGGCACTAAATTAAAAGCTACCAGGTTTCCAGCACCCCTAAGTCCCTTCTTCTCAGATGCTTCTTGATTCCTACCCACCTAGGAAACCTACGCTGGGTTTGCGTCTCTAGCTCTGCAGCTAACAGGCTGTGTAACTTTAGTACCTTACCTCCCTGGGCCTCGGTTTTCTCATTTGTAGGTGGTATCTTTGGTTTCTTTCAGCTCTAAAACTCTGCACTTGGCTTCTTTCTTTTAGCAGTTCTGTTCTTATCCTGGCCATTTTGAAAGTAAATCTCTACCCTGGAAAAGCTTCTTGACACTCACAGTCTAAACCAGGCCTTTCTGTTAAACACTCCCTTTACAACTTCTTCGGAGCAATGGCCATAACTGCAATTTGCTATTTGTGAAAGAATTTGCTTAGCATTATTGGTCTTCACAAGTAGACAATAAACTGTATGAGGTCAAACACCACCACGTCTTCCTTCACTGCCCTGTGAGGCCCCACACCAAATCCCACAAAGTAGGTGAATAAATGAATTACCCAAGTGTGCTTCTCTCAAGTGAACTAGGCTGACATGCCAGCCAGCAGAGAACTGATGGATGCTGGAAGCCCAGCTTTCTTTGAAAAATAACCTATGAATATTTTTAAAATCCCACATCTGTCATCCTGGCTTCCGGGTCTTTATACAGTCTCCCTCCACTTTTTCCAGTTAGAAGAACAGGTAAGGAGCTGTTTCATGGCAGGCAAAAGCCAATGCCTGGACGATCTGGCAGCTTGAGTATCTGTGGCATAAAATGCTTCCACTGTCTTTTCACAGAACCGAGTGGAACAGCCAGGCCCTGGACTGACAATTGAAATGTAGGCAAAGGCAGGAAACTCCTAGGGTGGAAATTTTGAATTTTAGTCTATTTTTATCCTTGCAATACCTTCCAGATGAGTTAGGAAAGCTAACTTACGTGGAGCCCGCTCAATATGTTGAAATGCATGGAGACTGCACAGCCACCTTGTTTTAATTTGTGACAGACATGATTTCTTTATGAAACTGAATTTTGCTAAGTCTCCATTCCCCAATGTAGAATATAATTGTACAAATGTTTAAATGTGTTGGCATGTAAGTGTTAAATAGCAAGCTGCATGAAAAGTTGAGAAACAGAACACATTTTAAAACAAAACACTGGTTCCATTTTCAAATGACATGCTCAATATTTTTCTTCAGCCTCCAGATCATCTTTTGTTGTATAATACCTCTAAATGTAAAGCAATTAGACTAACTGTTCATCTAAAACAAACAAGTGTAATAAATATACTATTTCCCTTGTGTTTCCACACAGAATGAACTCTGTAATATATTTATTGTACTTTTTCATATTAACAATTAGACAATTTTTTTTTTTCCTTTTTGTCTTTTTTCGTGACCGGCAACGGATCGCAACCCTCAGTGTCGCGCCCGTACCGGACCGGGACCAGCAACGGGATCGCAACCCTCGGTGTTGCGCCCGCACCTCGCTCAGCCAGTGAGCGGCCGGTCTGTATGTGGGATCCGAACCCTCGGCGGGAGCGCTGCCACACTCTCAAGCGGCACACTGTAGCAGTGCGCCACCGGGCCGGCCCCTAGACAATGTTTTAAAATTATACTACTACAATAAAAATACAAAGTAATAAAAATTTTACTCTTTAAAACAAACAAAAAAACCCAAGAACTTTCACATTCAAATGAGTGTTATCTTTCAAAGCTGGCACCTCTGGAGGTTACATACTATTATTCAAAAATTCCTGATTTTTATAAGGAAAATTAATGAACTGAACATTTAACTCAAAAATCTAGACCCCCAAAATTAATTAATAATGATAAAGGCATACACATAAAGTAACAGCCAAAAATAAAACAGTAGACTGGATTAATAGAACAAAAAACTGGTTTTTGTTTTTAAAAAATAAATAAAGCAGATAATCCTTTGGTAAGTCTGATCAATAAAAAAGAGAAGACAAACATTAGGGCTGAGAAAGGGGATATCATAACTACAGATTTAGAGAAGATCTTTTAAATTGTGCAAGAATCACACATACCTTTAGTCAATAAACTTGAAGACTAAATTAAGTGGATGCAGCCAAGGAAAACACTAATTATCAAAATCAACTCAAGAAAAATTAGGAAAACAACAATGCATAGCAGAAATTTGTAAGATATTCAAACGACTAGCCACTAAAACTACATCAGGCCTAAATGGTTTTTCTGGGCAAATTACACTAAACTTTTACTGAATGGATAATTTCCATGTTATCCCTACTATTCCAGAACTTATGAGTATAGAAGGGAAAGCTTCCTATTTTCTTCTATGAACCTAACATATTCTTAATACCCATTTGGACTAAGATGGTACAAAAAATAAAACTGTCGACCAATCTTGTGAAGAAAGACACAAAAATCCTAAGTAAAATATTTGCAAATAGAATTCAGCAGTTTTAAGAGAGTAATTCATTATGACCATGTAGGGTTTATACCAACAAAATACTTTTTTTTTTTTTGGTGGCCAGCTGGTATAGGCATCTGAACCCATGACATCGGGGTTATAATATACCAAAAATATAAGGATAGTTAAATTACAGCAATGCAAGGATGGTTAAATTATCTATTATCATAAATTTTCATTTGTTCAGCAGACATATACTAAGAGCTTTCTGTGTCAGATTGTGTGCTAAGTGCTGGGGATTCAACAGTAAACCAGAAGGTTCATGTCAACATGGAGCCAACATCCTGGTGAGAGAAGGAAATCACTGAAAAGGAAATAAACAGTTTTACTGAATACAGAATAACTGAGGAAGGCTCACTTCAGATAAGGTGGTTAGGGAAGGCTTTTCTCAGGAGCGACATGTATAAACTGTGTTGAAAAGCAACTGCTTGAGTGGTCAAGGAACAGGAGGGATAATCAGGAGGCTAGGTCACGTGAGCAGGGGAGAGAGGTATGAGATGAACCTTAAAAGGTAGGAGGAGCTAGATCATACTGAGTCCTGCAGGCCACAAGAAAGATTTTATTTTAGGAATAGTGGAAAGACAGAAGAGTTTTAAGCAGGAGAGTGAACAGTGCCATTTTATTCATTAGCCACCACTCTCCACTTAATACCTAGGGTCTACAAGCTTTCCAGGGCCTAGGAAAATGTTTGGGACCTGAAAAAATACAAGTCCAAAATACAAAAGGAAAATTGTAACCAAGAAAATTAATAGATGGAGGCTTCCGGTCAAGATGGTGGAATAGACGGGTCCCCAGTGTCATTCTCTCCCACAAATCAACCAATTTACAACTATAAAAAAGCAACGACAGCCACGCTGGGCTGCTAGAGCTCAGGGGAAGAGGAGGAGAGACCTACAGAGTGCATGAAGGTGGGAGAAGCCACGATGAGAGAATGAAAAAACCACTCAGACCATTTTGTGCTGCAGCCACTTTAAGGCTGGACCTACCATGCCCACAGACTAGGAGCTGGCAAAAGCTGCAGCTGTGCCCTTCCGATGGAGTTGCTTGGAGGTGGCAGGGGAGAAGAGGGCCTTGGTGGCCCTCAGGACAGCAAGACCACTAATAGTGTTCCCATGGACCCACACAGGAGCAAGGAGCCACACAACTGAAAAAAAGGAGCCACTCAGAGGCCAGTGAGTCATCACAAGGGACCAGGGCACAGCCCATCCCATAGAAAGTGTTTGCAGCATGGGTGGTGGGGGAGACAGGTCCATCAGGGGAAAACTGGGGCACAGCAGGGACAGCTGACTGGCACCCCAATCAGCAGCATAGGACTACTCAGAGGAGACTCGTCAGGAATATAGGATTGCATGGGGTGCACTTTGCTGAAAAGTCTCAGGCCCAGATCAGAGTTTCTACATAACCCAGGTGCACTGGGTCTCTGGAGAGCTGGAAGTACCTATACAGTCAACCATTATAACCTGAGCTGCACAAAAAGCCTTCTATAGGGAATCAGCAGCAAAGCAGCAATTCGGCTCAACCATGGAGCTCAAGTACTGGTCCCAACAGAAAGTTCCCCCACTTTATTTATTTTTATTTTTATTTATTTATTTTTCCCCCCACTTTGGAAGTAAGCAAAGGACAAAAAATTAGTTCCCGCCTAGGCACACCACCAGCTCCTTGGGGCACACAGCATGGAGCCAGGAACCAGACCCCCCCGCCCCCCCGCAACCAGGCACACCGCCAGCACCAAGGAGCATGCCAAAAACATTACCTCCATGTGGGTGGCCCACCACCACCACCACCACAATAACCACAGCTACCACAAAAGCAACTAGATGCCACAACCACCACACAGATGGCCCACCAGCCACTGGAGTGCATTGACACAAGGAGAGTCACCAGCAGAGGCCATAGAAAAGAGAATGTCTCTCTCCACAAAGCCCATTCCAGAGTGACAGAAGAAGCATCTGCTCTATGATAATATTGGGGGACCTGAACACACCTCTCAGCATTGGACAGATCATCTAGGCAACAAATCAACAGGGTAACCATTATTCTTTCAGAAAGAGAAGAAATCTAGGGTAATTAGAGGGGGGAGAGGGGAAGGAGAAGGGAATGGGGAGAGACTGGACAAGGGGCATAAAGAATAAGTATAATTTGTAACAATATATATGCTAGTAATATTGATTTGATCAACGTATGTCAACATTGAACCCCCAAAATATGTATAATCAATTACAATTCAATAAAAAAAAAAATAATAATAGTAACAGCTGGTTAGCTCAGTTGGTTAGAGCAAAGCCTTATAACACCAAGGCGCGCGCGCCACACACACACACACACACACACACACACCCCAATAATAATAAAACAAATAGATTCAAATAAAAAAAAGAAAATTAATAAATGTTTAAACATCCTTGAAATATAATAACCCAGCAATTTCATTCATCTTGCTGGGAGAGTCAGAAGACTTCACAAGAGAGATGAAATTCTGAACTGTCTGCCATCTAGAGAACCTAAGAAAGGCAAAGGTTTTTCTAAGTTCTACCAACTTCAGTACCACCAAACCATAGCAAGTAGGAAGGCTGAGAAGAAAAAATGTAAATGTGAGAGCTAAGTGTTTCTAGTATTCTTACCCCTAACAAAGTCAGAAGGTAGAATATATGTCAAGAGAAGAGATATTTCTTTTTTTTATTATTTTATTTTATTTTATTTTTTTCCTTTTTGTCTTTTTTCGTGACCGGCAACAGATCGCAACCCTCAGTGTCGCGCCTGTACCGGACCGGGACCGGCAACGGGATTGCAACCCTCGGTGTTGCGCTCGCACCTCGCTCAGCCAGTGAGCGGCCGGTCTGTATGTGGGATCCGAACCCTCGGCGGGAGCGCCGCCACACTCCCAAGCGGCGCACTGTAGCAGTGCGCCACCGGGCGGGCCCGAAGAGATATTTCTGATGTGCTATGCTAAACAAACCTTTGGAGGTCAATTAGCAGCATGACTAATTAGCCATTACAGTTAGTCAGTCACCTTCAGACAAATAAAAAAAAAAAGAAGAAAAAGAAAAAGAAACAAAAAGTAGAAATACCATGTAGTCAAAACTACACAGGAATCTCCAGTGCAACTTGCATCCAGTAATCTCCGCATTATTAGTTAAAAATTAGACTAGCATTTATACTGCTAGCAGGCCTTTTAGCGTACTTATTTTTTTTTTAATCTTCAAATTCTTTAGAACCAAACCTCAGAAATTAAATTTGCATTTGGAGGGAGCCTTCCTTGACATTCCAGGCTGAATCTGGTACTCTCTGTGCTCCATGGCACCCCAAATATATGTCTATGGTAGCACCTCCATACTCTGTTGTTACCCACTTATTTGGCATTTCTCTCTGTAAACTATGAACCCTCTTATAAAAGGGCAAGGCATGTGGCTTTTATTTCTGGATTTAGCACAGAGGAGGAATTCAATTAAAGTTTGCTGAATGAATGAACAAACAAACAAGCAAAGGAATGAATGGAAGAATACTATGAACCTAGGTATTTATAGGGTGTAAAAGAGGACAACACTTATCCTGCAATTGGGAGATAAGACATATACATGAGACAGTCAACAAGAAATTATAAGATAAATTGTTAACTATATGTTCCACCCTAAGAGAGACAGGAGTTAGAAAATGGAGGGAGACACCACAGCTCAGTTAAGCTGGGCTTCAAAGAAAGGACAGGACCAGAATGGTCAAAAGAAAGTTGCATACTGTGAAGCTAATGAAGCTACAGCTGCAGGACCCCTCACATTCATAGGCCTCTCTCAAAGACCTAGGAGGGGTCCTAAGAATGTGCCCAATGATCCCTTATTTTTTTCTGTTACACTGTATTTTTTAAAGTTTTCATTGTGGTAAAAAACACATAACATAAACTTTACTATCTTAACCATTTTTAAATGGACAGTTGAGCAGTGTTAAGTATATTCAACACTGTTGTGAAATAGATCTCCAGAACTTTTTCATCTTGCAAATCTAAAACTCCATAACCATTGAACAACACCTTTCCCCTACCCCAGCCCCTGGCAACCATCATTCTACTTTCTGTCTTTATGATTTTGAGGACTCTAAATACCTCATATAAGTGGAATCATATAGTATTTGTCTTTTTGTGACTGTCTTATTTCACTTAGCATAATGTCCTCAAGGTTCATCCATGTTCTAGCATGTGACAGGATTTCCTTCCTTTTTAAGGATGAATAATATTCCATTGCATCTATACAGCACATTGTGTTTATCCATTCATCTGTCTACAGACACTTGGGTTGCTTCCACATTTTTGTCTATTGTGAACAGTGCTGCTATGAACATAAGTGTGCAAACATCTCTTTGAGACCCCGCTTTAAATTCTTTTGGATATACACCAAGAAAAACTGCTGGATCATATGGTAGTTATATTTTTAATTTTTTGAGGAACCAACACACTGTTTTCCATAGTGGTTGCTCCATTTTACAATTCTACCAACAGAGCACAAAGGTTCCAATTTCTCCATATTCTTACCAACACTTGTTATTTTCTGTATTTTGTTTTTTAAATAGTAGCTATCCTAATGTGTTAAGGTGATATCTCATTGTAGTTTTGATTTGCAATTCTCTGATGATCAGTGATGTTGAGCATCTTTTCATATGCTTGTTGGCCATTTGTATAGCATCTTTGAAGAAATGTCTATTCAAGTCCTTTGCCCTTTTTTTGTGGGGGGGACTGGCCAGTACAGGGATCGAACCCTGGACCTTGGTGTTACTGGCACCATGCTCTAGCCATTTGTATAGCATCTTTGAAGAAATGTCTATTCAAGTCCTTTGCCCTTTTTTTGTGGGGGGGGACTGGCCAGTACAGGGATCGAACCCTGGACCTTGGTGTTACTGGCACCATGCTCTAATCAGCTGAGCTAACCGGCCAGCCCCTTTACCCATTTTTTAATTGGGTTATTTAAGTTTTTTACTGTTGAGATGTAGGAGTTCCTTATATAGTCTGGATATTAACCCCTTATCAGACAGATGATTTGCAAATATTTTCTCCCATTCTGTAGGCTGCCTCTTCATTCTGTTGCTGGTGTCCTTTGACATACAAAAGTTTTTACGTTTGATGTTGTCTATTTTTGCTTTTTTGCCTGTGCTTCAGGGTCACAGCCAAGAAATCACTGCTAAGACTGATGTCATCAAGTTTTTCCCGCACATTTCCTTCTAGGAGTTTTATAGTTCTGGTCTTAAATTTAGGTTTTTAATCCATTATTTTTAAATAATGAGTTAATTTTTGTATATGGTATAAGATAATGGTCCCACTTCATTCTTTTGATTGTAGATAGTTTTCCCAACACAATTTGTTAGAGAGACTGTCCTTTCCCATTGAGTGGTCTTAGCACTCATGTCAAAGAGCATTTGACCATACATGTGACTGTTTATTTCTGGGCTTTCTAGTCTATTCTGTTCATCTATTTATCTGTCTTTATGTCGGTGTCACGCTTTTGGAAGTGTGAGTCCTCGAACTTTGTTCTAAATGACCCCTTAGTTTTATAAAATGTGCAAAAAGAAAAAAAATATATTTTCATAATTTTAACCCAAATTCTTAAAACTACAGTCTCTTTCCATCCCAACTTTCTTCCCATCATAGTTCACCTTTTGTCAGTGGACTCAGAGTGGCTGCAGGCATTTTGAAAAGCCCCTAAGAAGAACTTAAGTTGGAGATATATTTATTTTCTGTTTAGTAGAATATATTTATGTGGCTCTCATAAAACTGTGTAAAGCTGAAATACTGTCAATCAACCTGTGTACAAATATCTGTTACTGGGTCACCTCACTCTGCATCATGACAGAAATGTGCAGGGCCAGATTATACCATGATATAAATGTCAATTCAAAGGGTATTTCAGATTAGTCAATGTATAAAAAGAAGTGAAGCCTTGCGATCTTATAGTGCACATATAGAAGATACTTGATAGAGGTTTTCCCAAAGTTGATACAGTCTTACAAATTTATATGATGTTACCCATAACAGGTTGTGAGGCTGCAAGAAAATTTTCTTATCTACAAATAATAAAAATCATATTTTAGCCAACTATGCTATAGGAAACACTGAATTATTTATCTACTCTCTTTTTAAAAAATACCACAGAATTTCTGTAATACAAAGGCATGATCAGAGTACGCTGTCAAAAAATGTAGGGAAAAAGTTTCATAGGAACGTGTTAGGCAGTAAATTAATACAAATATGCTATTTTTCTAAATTTTGTGGCATTAGCTAACTTTTTAAATTGTTATTTTTGTGATTTCTTTCTTCATTGTAAATAAATTCATAAATAAGTAAATAAATAAATAAATTAGGTTTACTTTTGAACCTAATTTTGTATTTGAAATTAATTTTCTTTTTCTTAAAGAGCATTCCCACAAAACCTTTATTTGTTCTTGGTCAGAAAGGAGGGTCTCTTTGCCTGAACTGAGGCTTATAAAGGGAAGGAAACCACATGTGCATAGAAGACCTTAAGGGGAGCCACTGGCAGGAGCAGGAGTTACCTTTAAACAGTAGTGAAAATATGCATAGGTAGGCTAAAGGCATCTTATGGAGGCCCTTACAAGAAAAATAAAAGTTCAGACTTGACTAGAGAAGCATTTCCTGCAAAATAAACGATAACCCAACAACTGGCTTACAGGTAGGAACACTTAAAGGAAGGTAGTGATAAAATCAGGTCTGTTGGAACATATTCAAGAGAGCACTGAATATAAAGTCAAACACAACATGTTATCAATTTACTTTTCCTCTGCTGATAACAAATAAAATATTACAGAATTAAATTTTTTAATAACCCCACTTAGTTGTTGGTTTTTTTTTTTAATTTTAATTTTTTTTTGCAACTGGCCAGTATGGGGATCCGAACCCATTACCTTGGTGTTATAAGGCTGTGCTCTAACCAACTGAGCTAATCAGCCTGCCCTTACAATAACCCCATTTCAGATTTTCAAAGTGAGTGTATAAAACAGGGATTTTTCTTAACAGTCCATGGGAATACTTATTGACGTCTTCATTCTTCCAATATGTATCATTGATGTTTTTTGTGTGCCAGGCACTTTCCGAGACAATGATGAAGCCAACAAAAATCTCTGTCCTTGCAGAGCTGAAGATCTAGCATAAAGCCTTTTCTTTTTTTTCTTCTGGTGGCTGGCCAGTACACAGCATAAAGCCTTAACCTGATTGTTCTATTCCTTGCCTCCCCTTCCCCCTATTCTACACTCTCCCCTGCTACTTCACCCACACAGATTCCGCAAGTGAAGGGAAAAGCAGGTGGAATGCTCCGGTGGAACTTGTATCCACCATATCTTCTTGTGATCATAAAATTTGGGGGAAATAAACACTAGCTTCTCTTTAAAACACCAATGGAGATTCCTGATGCTGAACATATATTTCTTTACCTATTTTTAAATAATGCTAAGAATTTCAAAATATTTTACAACTGTATGATAAGAGTATCTCCAAAAAAGAAGGCTTAAAGCACCACTTTCAAAGAACAGGATAAATACACCTTGCCTTTCAAGTAATGTTTTTCCATAAGGCATATTATTTGTCCATAAGTAAAATGTAAGCAAAATGAATAAGACTTTTATGGGCCGGCCCGGTGGCGCACTGCTACAGTGCACCGCTTGGGAGCGTGGCGGCGCTCCCACCGAGGGTTCGGATCCCACATCCAGACCGGCCGCTCACTGGCTGAGCGAGGTGCGGGCGCAACACCGAGGGTTGCGATCCCGTTGCCGGTCCCAGTCCGGTACGGGCGCGACACTGAGGGTTGCGATCCATTGCCGGTCACGAAAAAAGACAAAAAGGAAAAAAAAAAATGAATAAGACTTTTATTATATTAACTGCAATTTCCTGACAGCTGCATGACCTACCCTATTCATTGTTGTTTAAAGTCACTACCTTAGCCTATAAGAGCAACCATATAGCTTGCAATCATTTTCTTTTTTTTCCTTTTTTTTCTTGCAATCATTTTCAATTCTGAAACACATCTCTATTAAAGTTACTCTTATTGTAGTTAATCCATATTGCAGACATCCAAGAAAAACCTCATAAAATAGGACTCAGAATTTATTATGATCCTGAGACCCTTGGAGAAAAACAGATGTTTTCAGACAATTATTTTTTTTTAAAGTAACTTCAATGCAAATAAGGATATTTATTAGCAATGAAATTTATTAGATCTAGTACATGTCAATGGTTTTACTAAAATTCCCAGCAGCAAAAATTCCATGAGCATAAACTATCATCTACTGAACCTCTTTGTGGCGTTTTCAAAATACCAATTAACTTGAAAATAAAACTCATTTCCTCTATCCCTTCCAAAATATGAAAAGATTATATAGAAAAGCCAACTATTCTTCTGATGTCCAGTTCACTATTGTGTATAATGATTGAGTTTACAGACAGTTCAATTTGGTACTTCTTAATAAGTTTATTTTGACATGTACATATTTTAATGGTTCAAAGGGAGAAAAAACTGGTGAAAACCTTATGGTGGAATACTCAAAATAAAATGTTAAAAAAAAAAAACCCAAAAAACTTTCCTATGGCCAAATACCAACATTTGTATTTTGAAGATTATCTTTAAATTCGTGATTTGGAAATATTTTCATTTTTTCTGTATTTAGGAAATGCTATGGAGCTGCCCAACGTTTTTAAACAAACACCCAAAAGAATGATTCCCAAAAAGCTTACTGTTAAACTGGGTGATCAAATATGAAACAAGAAATATCCTAATAGAAGGAATCTTTACTGTAGAGATTTTGAGAGAATAAACTTTTACAATTTCCCCTGTAGTGTAAGATGAATCTGAGAAAGACAGAGCTATAAGTTAAAGAGTTAAGAATAGGAGCAGAAATAAAGATAAGGTAAGGACAAACTTTTAGGACTCAAGAAAGGTCTGCATAATTAATAATTCAGAAAAATAAAAAGGGCATTTTATAACCATACATTTAAATTGGAAACAATGTAATTAGGAAGAAGAGAATTTAATCAAGACATCAGAGTTAAGACATACAGCACCTGGAGCACATAGCCATATTACACCCTACTGAGGTATGAAGAATAGTGCTGACTCCGTAAATTACATTCTTTTCTCTGAAGCATCAATAAAATACTGTCTTAAACCTTCAATTTCCTTAAAGGGCTCCCATGCAAAACCTCTGAACAGATTCTCCTTAGAGAGCAAAATAAAAAAATATGGCACCCTACAGGAGTAGACATATAAAAATACAGGAATTGATATAATTTCTACCAATTCTAAAAATTCAATCAACAATTCCTAAAAAGGGAGTACTGTCTATAAAACACATTATAAAATGAGATTTTAAAAAACTTTTAATAATGTTTTATTTAACACAACATATATTTGTCTTTGTACTGTCTTTGAAACCCAGGCATTTAAACTATGCATTTAAAGTATGATTCAATTTGATAACTAAATTTTTTAAAATTGTAATTAAAAAACAAAATAATATGAAATTTACCATCTTTACCATTTTTAAGTATACAGTTCAGTAGTGTTCAGTATATTCACACTGCTGTGTGACAGATATAGGGAACTTTTTCATATTGCAAAATTGAAACTCTATTTCCTATTAAACATTTCCTATTAAACTCTACTTCCTATTAATTCTCCCTCACCCCAGCCCTTGGCAGCCACCTTTCTACCGTTTCTATGATTTTGACTACTTTAGATATTTCATCAGTACAATCATACAGCATTTTCCCTTTTGTCACTGGCTTATTTGGCTTAGCATGATATACTCAAGGTTCATCTATGTTGTAACATGTGATGAAATTTTCTTCTTTTTAGACACTACATAATACTCCATTGTATGTATATGCCACATTTTGTTTACCCATTCATCTGTCAATGAACATTTACATTGTTCCCACCTCTTGACTATACTGAATAACATCTCAATGAACATGGGTGTGCAAGCATCTCTTCAAAATTCTGTTTTGAGGGATTTTTTTTTTTTTTTCCTTTTTGTCTCTTTTTTACTGACCGGTAACGGGATCGCACCCTTGGTGTCATGCCCGTACCGGGGGACCAGCAACGGGATCGCAACCCTCGGTGTTGCGCCCACACCGCGCTCAGCCAGTGAGCAGGAACCGGTCTCCACATGGGATCCGAACCCTCAGCGGGAGCGCCACCGCGCTCCCAAGTGGCGCACTCTCCAGTGCGCCACCAGGCCGGCCCAAGGGGGATTTGTTTTTAATAACGGCCTTTTGTAAAATAAACCAAAAGAATTAAGAAAATTCAATCAACAAAAATTTACTAGAAAAACTGAATTATTTTATTTTAGTAGATTAAAGACAAGTATCTTTGGAGAATAAGAGTCAATTTCAGAATGGAGATTTAAAGTTCAGACTTGTTTGTAAGCTATGCTAAAAATAAGCAAGAAAGAAACAAAGCAGGCCAAACTCATTACTACCCCAAAATTGATATTTAGCTTCAAAAGCACTTCCAACAAATCATCTTCCCACAAACATCTATACCATCACAAGTATCATAAATAAAGCCAAATCAAAACCGAATCAAAATACTGCCTGGGTAGACACATTTTACTTGAAATGAGCTTTCAGTAAGCACAAACACAATCTATGAACAAGTACCTACTCATGATGCTTTTTGAAAAGCTGTCATAGTTTTTACATTTACTCCTGAGTTAAACACATCAGGCGATTAAAGCTGTGTAATTTTAATGAAGTAATTACATGGCAATAAACTTAGCTTGTCTGATTTGCTACAGTAGCTCTCAAAGTGAGTATCTTTAGAAAAATTATTACATTAGATATACTAATAGTAATAAAACTCATTAAAAAGCAACAATATTGAAACAATATGTATAAAGTGTTTAAAGCCATACGCTAAATCTTATTCACACACACCAGAATTCAGCACAACTGATCTAAAAAATTAGCAGCTTAGCGCAGCTATTTCTCAATATCGAGTCCATTATCTTTCAAGAGAGCTTTCTACATGCATAGCTACTTTAATCTGCCTGTTAAAAGAACTTAGTTCCATTGAAATAAGCATCACAGAAATAAAATAAAAATTTTAAGGCTTCTAGAACCTCTGGTCAAAATGTTAAATGGGGAAACAAGGAAAGTGGCACGGATTAGTTTACAAAATGATTTTAGTCCTAATCCTTACAAGAATTTGCTCTGTGACTTTGAGCAAGTTACGTGTTACCCCTGTGCTATGCCAGTCTCTGTAAGTGAAACAAGCTATTCATACAGGCTGATATTTATGAATGAGAACCATTTTGGAAATCATACGGAAAAAAATTAAGTTAGAACTGTGCTTCACACCATACACAAAAATAAGTACCAGTTCGATTAAAGGTCTAAATGTAAAAAATGAAGTGGAAAAACTGAACATATTTTACCATGTTAGGGTAAAAAAGACTTCTCTAGGCAAGCACAAAACATGGAAGCCATAAAGGCTGACTGACATGACTATATAAAAATTTTAAATTTGTTAGTAAGAAAGATACTCCAATGTTAAATGATAAAGGGAACATATTTTACCATGTTAGGGTAAAAAAGACTTCTCTAGGCAAGCACAAAACATGGAAGCCATAAAGGCTGACTGATATGACTATATAAAAATTTTAAATTTGTTAGTAAGAAAGATACTCCAATGTTAAATGATAAAGACGAGGAGAAAATATTTAAAACATCTCAATAAATAAAAGTTAATATCTATAATTTATAAAAAGATCCTACAAAGCTGTGAAAACAAACAATCCAATAGAAAAATAGGAATATATATAAACAGATGATATATAAAATAAAAATAAATGGCCAATAAACTAACAAAGGTACTCCATCTCACTAATAAGCAAAAAAGTGCAAATTAAAACAGTAAAATATTAGAGTGGCAAAAATTTAAAGATATATATTTTATTGCCATCAAAAGTTTGAAGAAATGGGCACTCCCATACATTGTTGATGGAAATAAACATTGGTATTCCTTTTTTGGGTGGCAATTTGACAGCAGCTACCTCCATGTAAAATACACACGCTCATAAACCAAACAACTCCACCTCTAGAAATCTATGCTACAGAAATGTGCCTGTGTAAAAACATGTAACAATAAAATATTGTTTGTAATCAAAGAAATGAGGGCCACCAAAATATCTGTTAGAGAAGAATGACTACAATACAACCATTCAACAAAATGTTTTGCAGATATTTAAAAGAATGAAATAGAGTGCAAAAGACATCAAATTATAAAAGCAAGTCTCGGAAGAATTACACTGGGAAAAAAATCTATTTGGTTGATTTAAAATATACAGAAAATGTGTAAGAGGGTTAGAAGGGTAAAAGAAGAGTCTCACTTTTAGTTCTACATCCACATTTACTGTTCGAATGTTTTATGACAAGCATGTATTACTTTTATAATGGGAGAATCTGCCCTAGCAACGTTTCCTGAATATCTAAAAAAGCTGAGTCAGGATAGGGATTACTAGAGCAGGTTTTTAAAGATAAAGACTGGTTTGTTTGGGAAATGGATACCCTCTAGAGAACAGAACTTTCATCTGTTTTAAAAATAGGCTTAATGCCATTTTCACTGTTTTCCCCAACTCCCCAATTTGTGAGACTTTGATCTTGACAACTGCAGTTTTGCTAACCACAGTACTTTTCAGGAACACAGCTCCCCAAAATGACAAAGGATTTGAGACAGTGATATTATAAAACACTTTAAAGTCAGTAAGATCTGGGTTCAAATCCTAAATTCCATTTCAAGCTGTATTACCATGGGTAAGTTACCTACCCTGACCTCTGAATAAAATGGAGATAATATGCTGTAATGAGAGGAAATAGATTTTAAAACATCAAAGCAAATCACCTTGTGCACAGAAAACACTCAACAAATGGGAGGTATAATTTTTATATTACTAGACCTTTGATCAGAGTGTGGGTGTGGGGCAATGGGCGGGGGAAAGAGAGAAAAGTACTTGAAGTATTTCTCCTGTCATTCCACTGGGACTAGACATTGGGCATTCTAATTTGCTAAAGATGAATTGATTCCATCAACCCATGCAGAATATAAGTGCATTTGACAAAATACAGCAAGGTTAGGATTTATATTGTAAGCTATTTTTAAAACTGCCTGGTTAGCAAATTAAACCAGCTGTGAAAATAGCCCGATTTCCATTCACAAAAACACAAGACAAGCTATTCTCCTTTAATGAATCTGGCCTCGTGGCAGCATAGTCCAATCTACATAATTCATTCCTAAGGGTTTCAGAGACATAATTTTCTTAAGATAGACCAAAATTAAACTATTTTCTAGGGGGAGGGGGAAGAAGACTAGAGACAAAAAAGAAAAAGACTAGAGTTCCTCCCTACAGATTTTTGGTAAATTCCAATTTAGGAGACTACTGGCGGAATAAAAAACGGTAGTTATGTCAGTACTTTAAGCCAGTGTTAACTATTTTTCCTTTAAAAGGGCACATAGAAAACCAGTCTGCTCTGCAACACAATTTTTCATGTTCTGTAACAGAGCGAGGAAAAAAATCTACTCACTGCCACCAAAAAGCTGCTCAGCAGGTTTAAAACCAATCACCTCAAGAAATCATGGGAGAGATCCTGAATTATTTAGAATGTTGGCTAAATTATATTACTTATAATTCCTGTACTTTTAAGGAAACAATTTGTTATTTAAATAAAGATCAGAGTGTAAATAACCAAATGGAATAGAATTTCAGGAAGTACTATTCAAATAAATTCACACTTGGCATGTGGGAAAACAGTCTACTAATTTAGTTCACTTCATAAAGACATTGTTAAGAAAAGGATGTACAATTTTATACTGTCTTTGGAAATCAACCAAACTGAATTAGTTCAATTTGGAACATCCTGAACCTTAAAACCTTTGCTAAAGCATAGCATAAATTTTGTTTAGTCAAGTGTGAAAAACTACAAAGCCAACTTTCTTGTCCCGCCTGTTAGCCAGTCTATAAATAGAAGCAATGTATTAACAGCTACCAAAGCAACCGGTGAGTTCCACAATGTCTCCAATGTATACATCCCCAGCAAATGTGCTCTCAGCATGTTTAACCAAAGTGCTTCTAGCAATCTATAACAGGACCCTTTTAAAATAAACCGTAACTCACTGTTTGCTTTCTTCACCAGGAGGTGGAGTCTTGCCATGCCCTTCCATTACAAAATCCTCCTGTTCCACCTGCAAAGGCAAGCATCACAGGTCAGCAGAAGTCAGTAACTAAGATAACACACTTCAGAGTGCCAGGACCTGCCCTGTGGAAAACCACAGGGCCATTTCACTATGGTACCTAAAACAGAAGCCTGACCCCATGGTTTTCAATATCCAGGTTTGCTTAAGGCCCTTCTTCTTGGGTGACTAGCCTTGCAGAATGAAAAGAGAAGCATGTTGACTTGTACTCACATAACTGTGACAAAAGGTTAGCATCCAGAATATTAAAAAAGGGCTATGAATTAATGAGAAAAAGACAACCACTAGAAACATTTTCAAAATAACTGAGTAGGAATTTCACTGAAGAAAACACATAAATGGCCCCTAAACATATGAAAAGATGTCCAGACTTAAATCAATCAGGAAAATTCAAATTAAAACCATTTCATAACTAGCAGGTTGACTAACATTATAGTACTAGAAACATTTTCAAAATAACTGAGTAGGAATTTCACTGAAGAAAACACATAAATGGCCCCTAAACATATGAAAAGATGTCCAGACTTACATCAATCAGGAAAATTCAAATTAAAACCATTTCATAACTAGCAGGTTGACTAACATTATAGTCAAGCAATACCAAAAGTGTTGGCAAGGGTGCAGAACAATAGCAACTCACATCCACTCCTAGTGGGGGGGTAAATTGGTAGAACTACTTTGAAAAACAGTTTGCCATTTGAACATGTATGTACTGGACAAACTAGCAACTGCACTTCTATGTATATACCCTAAAGAAACTTTTGCACATATACAAAAACAGTTATAGTAGTATTATTTGTAATAGGAAAAAAAGAATAGAAGAAAACATGCATCAACAATAAAATAGATGGATTATAATGTTCTCTGACAATAGAATACTATACTGCGTGAAAATGAATAAACTACAGCTACATACCTCAACCTTGAAGAGTTACAAGAACATAATATTGAGTGAAAGAAGCAAGTCACAAAAGAATACATATCCAGCATGATTCCATTAATATGAAGTTCAAATATACACATTTTAAACCATTATATGTGTGTGTACAGACATATATGTATACCTTTTTTTCTTTTAACTATAAAGAAAAGGGAATGACTAGTATAAAATTTAGATAGTGGCTGTCTTAGGGAGGGAGGGGATTCAATCAGGGAGGGGTAGATGAGGGGGTTGTGGGATATGATTATGTTCTATTTCTTGGCCTCTGTAGTAGGTTTTTGGGTGTTTTCTTCATAATTGTTCTTTTAATTGTGTATGTATATGTCATGCACTGTATAACGACAGTTTTGGTCAATGACTGATTGCATATATGATGGTGGTCCCCATAAAATTACAATGGCTATACCATATAGCCTAGGTGTGTAGTAGGCTACCTAAATTATCGACCTTGACCTGTGTTTACTAGTAAAAAAATAAATAAAAAAGGTCTATCTATAATCATTTTTACTCCATACTGGCCAGCTGCAAAAACACAAAACAAAACAAAATAACAACAAAAAACTCAGTTGGTAGAATCAATTTTCAATTAACCACAACAATGATGGGAAGTAACTGAAAAGCCCTCAACTTCAACAACCTCCTCTACGCTGGCTCCCAAATCTTTAACTCCAGCCCCTATATTTTGCATTCTAGTCTCCACTTCGATGGCTGTACAGGTCCAAAATCAAACATCATCTTAGTTCCCAAATTTCCTCTCCAATTTATATCCCCCCATCTCTGTGAATGGTATCACCATTCACTATGAGCTCCAAACAGAAAACCTATAATCACACAATATCCTGTCTTCTTTCCTTAACCCCACATCCAATTAATCCCCAAGTACTGCAGCTTCTACCTCTTAAACAGCTCTCCCATCCATGACTCCTTTTCTTGTCCCCTTCAACTGCCAGCTTCTCTAAATTTCACGATTATGAAAGCCTTCTTCCTAGTCTTTGTGCTTCTAGGTCCTCTCTCATTTCAATCCATCCTCCAAAGCACCTATCACTGAGTGGACTTTGTAAAATGCAAATCTGACTGCCTCACTTCCCTGATCAAAATTCCTGAATGGCACTCAATGGCACTCTGTCTCCTACCCTGAGGATGAAAGTTCAGTTCCTGTGCTTAAGCCATTGAGAGAGAGAGAGAGAGAGAGAGAGAGAGAGAGAGAGAGAGAGAGAGAGAGAGAGAG